>NC_058150.1:7570005-7668329 GCF_011075055.1 Mangifera indica | reverse complement strand
TTCTAAAGGTGCGGTTGTATATATGAAAAATTAGAAGAAACTAGGTTAAACACATTTTATTTTGCCTTTTGGATGCGATTCACGAAAGTGTATTGTGTTACATAAAACTAAGGCAACACCCAATTTTGTTACAATCATGTTCTTATCTATTAAGTTCAAATTTGCTGAAGATACATAATCATGTATGCCTAGATACACGAGTGTGTATCTCTCTGAAAAACATTAATTGGCTTAATTTAAAACAAAGGAAAAGACTAAAATGTTTTTAGGCTAATTTGTGAGTGTTATAATACAACATTGCCAAAGTACATCTTATGTATCCTTTATGCCGATAATCTTGGAAGGTAATGCTTCATGTTGGTATGGTCACTAAAACATAATCCTGTCAAGGGTAAACTTGAATGGGTTGAATTTGATGTCAACACTATTTAGTTAAAACTAAAACTCATCAATCAAGTGTACAAGTACTTTATTGAATTGATACTCCTTCTATTGGTCGATCAAGGTTGCACATATTTTGGTTGCATCACAAAGGTACAGATGGTCACTTGTGTTTTAAAGTGGTGAGAAGCCAAGAACTTATCAACCACTACTGAACTTGCTTTAGCCAAACTCTTTTGTTTTTTTTTTTTTTTTTTTATGTTGGAAGCAACATTCTACAATAAATAATCGAACAACTAGTTTATAATCGTATTATGAATATAATCAAACATGCTTACGAAAACAAAACAATAATTTAAAAAAAGAAAACTTGAATGAATTCTTTTCAACTAAAGTTTCAGAAATATTGCATACATCTCATGTATGACTAGAAAATTTCAATTACCCTTACTTATCATAGAAAATTTTAATTATCCCACATAGCTAATTCAATCATGGGTAAATTTCAATTACCCCCACCATGCTAGACTTACATACAACAAGATTTGAAATTTTAATTACCATTTAATTATGAAAAATTTCAATTATCTCTCATTATGTGCATCACACAACCTTTAAATCACATATGAATAAAATTTCAATTACCTCCCTAATGCGTAATTTGCATACCTATAACTAATAAGATGTAAACTTTATATTATACCCTCCTATTTATACAAAATTTCAATTACTCTCACTATGCACATCATATATACATTTTAAATCATGCATGACAAATTTTAATTTTTTTTTTAACGAGAAACCTCACTTGAGCTGAATTGTTCATTCAGGATTGAACTAACTACACCGAACATGTCAAGTTGGTTCAACTCTAAAGAAGTGGTTTGACTTGGGTGAGGTTTCTTGTACCAAAAAAAATTAAAATTTTGTCATGCATGAGCATACTATTATAGAATGTAAAATTTCAATTACCCTTTAATTGTGCAAAATTTCAATTACCTCTATCTTGAGCATCACTTATAACTATAACGCATGCATGATAAATATCATTTAACCCTCTACCTTTATTTGTTCTCTATATACATGACTCATATACTAGATGTGAATCATGTATGATAAAAGTTTTGTGAAAATCAATGAATTTCATGTCTAATTTTTCTGTTACTCCATTCTAACACTCTTTAATCACAATAATATTCCCACAACTCAACATAACAATAATCAATCCTTTATATTCCATGAATAAACCCCATAATCAAAAAACTTCAATCACATATTCATGATATCTCCATTATCAATGCAAACTTAAGTAAATCTCTACACTCTAAGTAATAAAAGATGAAGATGAAGACAAACAATTTACTAGTATTTCCTCAATTTTTGCACGAAAAGTTGACAAAATAGTCAAGATTAACAATGATAAGAAGGTATGTGTGATGACTATTCTATATGCAAGTTTTGAAATGAGTCAAACTAAGTCCAAAGCAATTTTATGCAAAGGGTCTAAATCTAATTTGTTGGCTAAAAGTAGACTTGACAATTTATGTTATCAGATCGTGTTTGTATTGTGTCAGTTCGGGTTTCATATTAAAAACTTTCAACTCCAACCTAATCCAAATTAGAATTGTATCGAAATTTTTTAACCCTAACTTAACCCTTAAATATCTGAGTTAACCCAACCTGAATCAAATTGATCCAAAATTATCTATTGTTTTCACTTCCTAAAGTTTTTTACAGTTTAAATTTTTTCATCAAATTACCCCAACCTACTATTAATAAAACATAACATTTTATCTTATTTATAAATGGACTAAAAATTACATACAAAGACCTTTAAAACACATTAATAATCTAACTAACTAAATCACATTTTTACTACTTAATAATAAAATAAAATATTTAAATAAAAATAAAAAATAATTTGAGTAATTACAATTATATAATGATATAACTAATGTAATATTTTTCAAAATAAAAAATAAAAAATAAATTCTATTAAAGTAATATTTTTCAAAAACATTATAATCGAATCGAATCATATCGAGTTACTTTTGTATGAACTCTAACACTATCTAATGTAATTTCAAGTTGTGTTGATTTGATTTGAAATAAATTTAGTATAAAAAAAAACCTAATTCTAATCTGATTATTTTTGTATCATACCTTGGCTGATAAACAGATCGTACTGAAAATTACTAGCTTTACCAAAAAGGATAACTGAATTAAAATTTATTTTTTTATAGACCCCTTGAAAATGTGTTATTTGTTGCGTATATCAGTGGATTTCCACAAACATTAGCTTACTCAAATGTGAATTCATTTAAGTCATAATGATTGCATTATTGTGTTGGAGAAAAAAAGTCTTTGTGAGGACGGGAAAACGAAGAAGAGAATTTAATGCTCTTTATATGATTAATATAAATGAGTAAATATCTTAGAGAAATTAATAAAAATTCTTGTATAGATATCCCCTATCTCTTACATTTGTTGACACACTTCGTCATCCGAGAAAAAAAACATTCACTCAAAACATACTCGTATCCAAATTTGCATCTCTATTCTTCTTCTGATCAATCTTTCTTTACTTTTATTTTGCTCTTATAAATCCTTTGCATATATTTTCTATTTTATTTATAACATTATTTTAATTAATTACCATATTTTCAAATTTTTATTACCTCGATATTGATTGATTTATAATGGTCAAACGCGGTCGTCTAATCGTGTTCCAACAAATATCACACGGAATCGTTCCCTCTCCTTCGAAGCCTTCACTCTCACTCACCGCTCACGCTGCGCACTCTCTCTCTCTCTCCAGGACTTTCTACTTTTAATCTTCTTCTTCTTCAAATTAGGGTTTCTAATTATACTTTTGATTCCTTCAATTCTCCTGTTCTTCTCCTCAGATGACTTCTCAATCCACACACTACTACGATTCCCTCCCCTCCAGCTCTTCCCCACCCTCCTCCTCTGGCGCCTTCCTCTCACGCGCCAGAGATACCACCCTCTCTGCCTATTCCACCCGCCGCCCATGGCCTCAATTCTTCGACCTCCACTCCTTCAGCCGCCCCTACTCCTTTGGCGAAGCTACCATCCGCCTTAAACGAAACCTATCCTACTTTCGTATTAATTACGCTATGGTTATTCTCGTTATCCTCTTCCTCAGCCTCTTGTGGCACCCCGTTTCGATGATCATATTTTTAATCGTCTTCGTCGCCTGGTTTTTTCTTTACTTCTTTCGAAATGAGCCGTTGGTGATTTTCAACCGTCAGGTGGATGATCGCGTGGTTTTGGGAGTTCTTTCTATTGTGACCATTTTGGCGTTGGTTTTCACGCACGTGTGGTTGAACGTTTTGGTTTCGCTGTTGATTGGGGCCTTTTTGGTGTGTCTGCACGCCGCGTTGCGAGGGACCGAGGATTTGTATTACGATGAAGGAGATGGTGCTGGTAATGGGATGTTTTCTGTTGTCGGAAGCCCCGTCGGAGTTGGCTTCAGCCGCGTTTAGTTCATTTTCATGATCAATTCGTGGTGGTTAGAGTTTTCAATTCTTTTTTGAAGTTTTATTTATCGGTTAAATTGAATTTGTGGGTGTAAATGATTATATAGGTTTCTCTTTATAAATGAAGAGTTGAATAATTGGATCTTACAGTAATTCAAGTGAGGCAATTACTTTTTGTTTGTGAATTTTAATGCAAATGTGTCCCTTATTCTCTACGTCTGTATTGATTTGTCCATTTTGAGTGAAGAAAAATGTCTGACCCAACCTTCTATTGGTGGAATTATACAGTTCTATTTGTTGTTTCAATTTAAGTTTTTTTTTTTTCTTCTTCTGACTTTAAAGTTTAAACTATGTTGTTACTAAACCTTGTCCTCTTGTGGTTTATGGCTATTGCTGTTTAGGCTAGATACCCCTCTATAAGTTGGATAATAGGATTGTCCCAATGATCGGAATCTCATTTGTTTAAAATTTCATGTGGAGTGAGCCTAAGAATACATCTTCTTACCTCCAAGGAGTTGCTTGAGTGACAGTGGAGGGAGTTCCATATATAAGAGGGAATGAGTTCAAATCCCCACTAGAGACATTTCAAGATTAATTTTTTGACTTTGTGAAGGTGGTCATTGTATTCGGGGTTTGATCTGTTCGATTCGGTTGGTTTTCTTCCGAAGGAGCAGACATCTTCTCTTAGTGGGATGTATCAAACTAATAATTTTCTAAGCATGGCAATGGGGATTGGGAAAGAATTTTAAGACAAGGTATGCATTGCTTTTGCTAAAGTAAAAAAGTGTAAACTTAAAAGAAAGAATTATTGGTGCCAAAGTTAAATGCAATGGCCAGTGCCCTTAAAGTCCTTTTTGTAAGACTTAACATCTAAAGCTGATATATACCTGTGGATCCTTTCTATAATTCATTCTTGGTAGTATCATACTTTATTTTGCGTGTAATTGGGGGTTCCCATCCTAGAACTTGTTTATAACATAAGCTTTTTAGAATTTTAGGCTGTAATGAAGGTTAGCAACTAAGTTCCTGAAAGCTGATTACTTTCTTCTTTTCTCAGTAATACCACGTTTTTGTATCTGCTAATCTAGTTTTAAGAGTTTGTTCATTCCTAGACTGTGAGAAATATCCTTTACATACTTTAAACCTACTTTTTGAAGGATTTAACTTCTAAAGCTGATATATACGTAGAATATAGTTTAACTATACCTTATTTTATGTTTGATTACACAAATATACTTCACATACTTTAAATCTAAGTAAGCCATTGAGCATGTACTGGATATTCTTATAGGATGTACATAAACTTCTACTGGGAAAAGTAGACAATTACAGCATAACTGCGAGAAATTTCTCATTAATAATTATAGATTATTTGGCACTTATGTATCTGAATTTTCTTGCAGCTGGAATTCTGATTGTTTTTTTATGTACAACAATTAACTAGATTCATTCCTTTCTTATGAATCTGTTATCAGCATGGCTGAATTCTAGCAAATGGGTCTGTCATATGCTTCACGTCTCTTTGCTTATTAGTGAACTTACATGTAATAACGGCATTTTCAATTCCACAATTTTCTTGGGGTTCAGTGTTATTTGATGTGGGAATGTGTCTCTTGATTGAATCAATTGATGGACAAGCTCTTTAGCTGTCTTCATCAACTTTCGCTTTTATCTGGACAATTGATTTAATTATCTAATGTGCAAGTAGATTTGGCCAAAATGACATGGGTTCCATCGTATTTGATGAACAATCAACTCTCATGCCATTGTTTGCCTGCTGGAGGCAGGGAGGGAAAGGGTTGTGTAAGGAAACTGTAAAGGAAATAAATTCGTCCTTCATTAGGCCCATATCGTTGAGAGGGATGGTTACGAAAGAAGATGGTTGGTCACTTCTTAACTTTTTAGTGTTTTCATAAACAAGAGATTTTGTGAGAAACTTTTCAATTTATTTGGACCATTATATTACATTAAAATTTTTTGCAGAGTAGAGAGATGTTCTGTCTTTTTTCAATTCCTTCGTTCTCTCCCATTGTTTCTTGGTGTTAAGTTTGGAATTTTTTTTAATTGTTCCAGAAGTTATAGAGTGGTTTTCCTCACAATTAGTTGGAGTGGATGAATTAGTTAAGATTTTTTCAAACTTCATGCCTAGAGTATATAAAACTAAATGATTTTGTCAAATCTCTATCATGAATGCCATCTCAGCCTAATTGGGATAAATATTTTTGTCTCGAAATCAGAGTTTAATCATGTTAACTCTTTTATCATTTACCTGTAAACCACCCACCTCAAAGTGGGAACATATGCAGCCGAAAATCCGAGTTTATCATATTACTAGTGTTTAAAATCACTGCAATACCAAACTGGCAATCCATGAAAACAGAAGGCTCATCTGGAGTTGATCATATGTTCATTGTTGCAGTTTGTAACATGGTGACTGCAAAAAAATAATTGTAAAGGAACAAATTCTGGTGATATACATGCGCTCCTGTTACTAGATACAAATAATAGTATTGAGAGTATAGAGATGTATTAGCCAGAATGAAGGTAAGCCTCAGTCGAAGCTACTGTGGACCTTTCGAGAATATGTGAGTACCATAACAAAATCTTTGGCAGAGGAACCAATCTTTGCTGCTACTTTTTCTGGTGTTGATGCTGTTTGCAACCACAGATCAACTAAATTATACAGTTCCAAAGTGGGGATCACTGATTCTCCCATGCATTTTATCTCAACCTGCAAAAATATCAAAGTAAGTTGCACTTGAAACATTTTGCCTTGATGTCTCTGTTATTCATCCGCAAAAACCAAGTGAAGCAAAATGTTTAACTGAATTTTATACTGCTCCTTGATACAACTACATACTACAAAATTTAGCAGTACTTTTCGTTTTCAGTGATTTCAGAAAGCACAAGAAGATTGTGAGAACGTCTTGCACCAGGCAGTATTTAAGATGCAATAGAAGAATTCAATCATGTTTGCTTGTTTCAAAGACAACCACAGTGTTACTCATGATTGTTTTAGAATCTGGATTTTGCTGCAATGTCTTTTTATCCACACACAACAGGAGTGGATGCCCATGTAATCTTTAGTCATACTGAAAAAGGGTTAATCAAAGTAATAGGTTTATACTGAAAAGCATTTCAAACTATATTGAAAAATGTAAGATTTTGAACTTCGACATATAATGAAAAATTGAAGGCTAGTTCAACTTGCCTCCCTCGAAAATGATTTAGTTTTAATGAAAACATATGGAGGATTGAACCTTTGACAATAAAGACCACTTTCAAGACATAGCTATCTGAGATCATGTTATATTGGACGTGCAGGCTCAAGGGAAATGCTGGAATCATTTCAATTTTCTATGACAGATTTACCGGAATTCACGGATAGATTCACACTCACCTCAGATTCATTAGTGAGATCTAGTTTCTTCATCAAGTACTTCTGGATAAAAGAAACAGGTACTTTTCCATCCCTGCCACAGAAAATATAAAAAAGAAAATGGTACATGAATATTTCCTGAAATCAAAGAATTCTTTCTACTTGAAACAAAAACAATCTTACGACCACAGTTCGTTCTAATATAATTAAGTTACAGTGCCATATTTTGAGTAGCTTTGACTCAAATCTTGTTGCAAGCATGGTTGCCATCTAATATGGCCAACCTGAAAAGCAACTTCAGTGCAGGACTCATGCATACACAAATGATATAATCCACTGCATGAGGACTTAAATTAAAAGGCTTGAGAAAAATGATTGAAAGACTACTGAAGTCAATTAAGGGGCTTTACGTAAGATGAGGGAAAATGTTGGGGTTATAGATTTCGGATGGTTACATCCATACAAGACATGCACTGAACTGTCTCAAAATACAGCAGACTAGCATAGTAAACATCTTTTGACAATGAAATTAAAATGATCAACACCTGGTATGTGACTCCAGAGAAACCACACTCATCAAACAGGTTTTGTGATCAGAATCTGAAAAACTGCTACAAGATTATCATCTCCAGTTGGTCATTACTTTAGAAGTATCTTAGAAAGCAATTGCTAACCATCAAACCATTGTGATTCCAAATAAGCACTTCTACTTTCTATATAACTACCTAAAAAAATGTGGCCTTGCATCAAGTGCTATCAAGAAAGCTTTCTCATTGAACTTGGATGGGAAGTATGGAGTTCAAGCACTAAGGCAGGACACACACCTGATATCTTGATAGGATTCATAAGATAAGCTCATCAATAGTCCTACTTGTAATGGCTATGTACTTATGGAATGATCCAGTTTGTAAAGAACAATTGAATATGAGTCAGGTTGATGGCATGGTTGATTGCAGGCTACCTTTAAAGACTAAATGTCAAGTTTCAACTCACCTCATCCCAGCCAAACTTGTCTCATTGTGAACTAAAGAGACAAGGCAGGAAAGTGATTGCATTAGTTCTTTTATCTCAAAAACATTGAGCCTTCTCCTTGTTCCAACGGCTCTAATCTAAAAAATATCATTGACATGGTCTAATTGGCTGTAGATTCCATCCACATGCATTTACTAACATGCTAATAATTATTCATATTTTTTGCAGCGCTAATGGCCAATCAAATACCACCAATCATATCAAATTAAGTTCTGCTTTTTAAAATTTGTATGTGTTGATCATAAAATACTCCAAAAACACTCTGTTAACCCATCAATCCAGCTCCAATTTTGCAGGTAACCTCTAAGTCACTCCTTTCCTCCATGATATCTGAATTTTGACAATGTAGATGCACATAGCAATAATTTTAATGCTCAAAAAAAAAAAAAAAAAAACCAATCTTAGCCTTTGGTTGTTGATTTTTACCTGTTTAAATATAGTTATACTTTGCTTAGTCACAATCCTGATAATAAAAAGTTAAGCGTTTGGTTCAAGTTATCAAAGATTATCTTGATAATCGATCTTTTATTCCCTTGTTTGGTTTATCAACAATAAAAAATTACAGTAATCTTCTATTACCAATACTGATGTGACAGATAATATAGGTGGTAATCTGATTATCACCTTTACCGTAGATATTTATAGATTACCAAGGTAATTTTGATTTTATTATAATTATATTATTATTTATTAATTTTTTGAGATAAAAATAAATTTATTTTTAATTAATATGACAAATAATATAAAAAATATTTAAAAATAATTATATTCAAGGACATTTAAGTAAAATAATTTACTAGTAATCTTTTATTACCTTTAGCCAAACACAATAATTATTTATACCTACCAAATTTTATCAAACATAGTAATCATTTATACCCAGTAATCTTCTAAGTAATCTATCTTCAAAGTAATTTTTCTATTTTGATAATAAAACATTACCCAAACCAAACGCCCCTTAAGGGTTGAAATTAATACCTTTCCATGTATGATGTACATCAAATTTTATGTTTAGAAAGGGTAAGAATTCACTTGGCAAAACATGATGAAATTCAAGAATTTTCAGAACATAAAAAGTATATGTCAATGGAAAAATTACATCCAACTCATGCTTTTCCTTTTAATTAAAAGAAATTTTCCTAAAATTGAAAATAAAGAGCAGGAACTTCAACCGTTAAGAATGAATTCCATCAGCAAGCATAACACATGGTACCTATAAGCATGCAACAAAGTTTTAAAAAACTCACTTTATTCTCAAGTAACTGGCTGGAATCTGTGGCAAGGGTAGGCCTCCTTCCCTGAAAGGATTAAAATGAAGTCAGTAATGTGAAAAGATGCCAAAGATATATTGACTATAAATTCTAGTTTTAAGGCTAAATTGATCCTCACTGGACTTTAGAAGCAACTAGGGAGAACCAAATTGGACCACTTCTTCTCTCATACTTTGCACCATTGGCTTCCAACACAGATTGGGGTGAAATATTTGAGTCCCCAAAAGCAGCTGCTGTTTTTCGACGGATTCTTCGCAACTTTTTCGGATTTCCTGTTTCTGAAGGGGTAGGATCATTGCTATGTGTTTTGTCCTCAACTTTTGATTTCAATTTGTCTTCCTTAGTTTTGGCTTTATGCCCTTGAATTTCATTGTCATGAACATTTGCAGGTTCTAACTTAGCATCTGATCCTTGTGAATTAGACTTGAATGACCTGCTTCTACTTGCAACTTCCACCAAAAAGTTTAAAGGTTTCCAGAGATCCGATTTTGCATCACATTTTCCAGCATCATTCTCCATTTCTTTTTTCGGTATGGATTCACCAGGGTGAGCAGAGGAAGAACTCTGAACCAGAAAAATTGGTAAGCATGAAACATACCTTAAGTTGAAGAAAACCATGCAAGTAGAGAACCGTATTGCAGAATATAAGACTTAGTCAATGAAAACACAACTAAATCATATTGTGCTCTTCACCTGTCTTCCATTCTGAGATTGCTTATAAGGAGTTTTGGGTGAGCTTGACCCATCTCGATGATCCTCCATACAGTCTTCCTCCTTCTTAAGAGGTTTCTCCATTGAAATACTTGAACCCCGCAAAGCAGCAGCCTTTCTTGCAGCAGCATTTGTTCTTCTCCTGGTCATAGTAGTCTGTGCTGATACTCTGGGTGCACTGACAACCAAGGATGAGAGTGACCTTTCCTTTCTTCTGACTGGTAACGAAACCGAGGGCACAGCTTCAGGCGCCCTCACCTTTCTTCTTTTGAGAGGAAATATCTTGGCCCTCACATCTTGCAAACTATGGTCTTGCCTGTTTAAGACATCAATGGATGTGCATCAATACACAAGGATTTGTCAAAAGGTAAAAACGATAGCTTGACTAATTGAGGGCTTAGTCTGCACAATTGAGGGTGTGTGTACTGAATGAACACTATTATTGTTGCAATTGAAAGCTATATAAATACAAGCATTTCTAGAAGGCAAGAATAAGATGCAGTTTATGGCAACATGCATCACAAGCACACAAGGCACATCCTGAAACAAATTGAAACCGATGCAATCCAATAAGTAATACTACATATGAAAACAAATTATATAAACTTATTTATACAACCTAATATAGTAATATCTAATTAAATAATTTTAAAATAAGAGAAAAAACAAACAATCACAAGCTGCTATTTCAGTTTGCACAATTTGTTTGTATGTATAATTTTATTCGCAATTCAATAACGCAAAGAACATCATTATATTGACACACACATTAAAATAGTTCTCTGCCACCATCCCAACAGGACAATGACTGCGCTAAAACTCAACACTCGACATCAAGACATTAGTAAAGTAACACCAATCACATTGCTCATAACAGCTGAGCAAATTGAAGGGAAGCAATTTCCTTTCGAGAGTCAGCAGAAATTCATGCTATACATGAAACAACTTAATGACATGAAAAATGTGCATTGTGTGAGAGAAATCCAAAAAGAAACCTATTAAGTTAGCAGAAGGATCTTGCCTCAATTTTTCCGAAGGTACAGCACCCAGAGGGATATCACATACTGGACAGTTTTCCAACTCCTCATCCGCGAATTTTTTATTTATGCACTTTCTGCAAACTGCGAAAGAATTCCAAAAATTAAATCTTTCAGAAAATTTCAATTGATTCAATGGCTTAAAGAGAACCAAGAAAAAAAATCTATGCATGTCAAATAAACAGCAGATAAACGTACAAAAGACAAAAAAAAAAAAAATGTCAAAATTATGTGACATGAAACGCAGACTGGAGAGTTAATATAATTCACCCGTAATCATTGCTTGACTCAAACAAACAAGATCTAAACTAACGAAAGTTTGACCGCAGTCATGACTCGTTTAATTAAAGCTCAAAGCTTGCAATAGCTGCATCCTTGACCAAAAAATTAAGCAATTATGGGCAGAATCATCGTGAGCCATATATACAAAATCACAAAGTCATGAGTAATAATAAGAAAACTCTCAAATTCTTGGACGCTTTGCCCCAAAGGTGAGATTGTTTCAGTGTCAACCAGCATTCGAATTTACTATCAAAAGACAAACAGATAAAACGAAACCCAGATTAGAAGAAACTCAAAAGAAGCAGAACCCAGATCGTAGAAGATGCAAAACAAGAAGAAAACAAACAAAACGAAGAAAAATTAGAGAATTCAACAGCAGAAAATTATAATCAGAAATGAAATAGTATTAGAAACAAAAACAAATTGAAGAAAAGCAATTTTCGAAAGAGACTTACAAGAATGAAGGCACTCGGTGATGGTGGTGGCATCTCTGAGGAGTTTATTACACAAAGGACAAGTCATGCATGCTGCAATCGTTTCTCGCTTCACTTTCACCACCAGATTGTTCGCCATTTCTCTCAACTCAACAACACACGTGGCCACACCACTCCCTGCATGTTGATCAAAATTCCCCACGTTACAAAAATTACACACATGAAGCTCGCCACTCACAAGATTTACGTTCACATTACAACACACCCACCAGCCCAACGCATCAAACTCGCAACAAAACTGACGAGATACCCAGAAGAGAAAAACGAAGAAATAAATTATAACAATAAAATTACAGCTACAAATATATATTTTCCATGAAGAAGATTGACATGAAGGGAGAGACCTGATGATTAAGTGGTGATGATCCGCTAGGAGGAGACAAAAACAAAGAAGTTTGGAATATCAATAAGATAAGATTGCTGAGAATTGACGACAAGAGAGAGTTAAAGAGAGGATCTGAATCGAGATAGAGAAGTTTGGTTCGTCGAAATAGAAAAGCATGAAGCAAGCAAGAGAGTTTGTTTGTTTTTATATATGCGTGCCTGCCATATAATAAATAAATAAATAATATATATATATATATATATATATATATATATATATATATATATATATATATATATATATATATATATAAAATAGAATTAGAAAATGGCAATAACAATTAAAGACAAGTTCAACAGGAAAACAGTGTTGGGAGATATAATGCGCCGTGGATGCGCTTCCTGTTAAGGTGATCACCAGATGGCGTATCTGCGACGTTTGCGGGGATCAGTATTAATTTGTAATGCAGGTACAAGCGCGTGATAAGCTGCTGAGTGGGTGTACTTAGTAATAGTAGTAACATTATCAAACTTTTGTCTTTTTTTTTAATTTTTCCCCAAGTTTGATCAAAGTTCTGATTTGAAAGACTTCAGGTCAACGAAATTCCCCTAAGTTTTAATATGACATAAAAAATAATTATGGGTTATGCATATATTTAAAAAATTTGGATCGGTATAGTATTTTTATACTTTCATCTTACAAAGGCAAATAATTAATAATAAAATTATTTCAATCCATTTTAAATATATAAATGAATATATATTTGATATACGTTATTAAGTAATTTGATGATTTAATTAAAAATAAATTAATATTAAATTACATAATAATATATATTAAATGTATACTTATTTATATACTAAAAATAAATATCCGTAACATTGCTCAATAGTTAATAATTGTAATTAGGATTAGATTCAAGTTGAATTGAGCTTGAGCTTTTCTGAGCTTGAACTCAGCTCGATTTATATAGAATTGAGCTTGAGCTCGTCAAACTCACTTAAAAAAAGCTTGAGCTTAACTCGTTTTAAAAGAGTCAAACTTGAATTCGATTTGAACTCGAGCTTTTAACTAACTTGTTATTAAAACGATATCGTTTTAATACATATTGATTAAAATAACATCGTTTTGTATCTAAATTTTTAGATTACGAGTTTGACAAGCTAAACACTCTAAAATTTGAACTTGAGCTCAAGTTCAAAATTGTTGAAATTTCAGGATCAAGTTTGTTTGAGTTTAACTCGTTTTGAACTCATTTAAACTAAATTCGAACTTAAATTCGAATAAACTCGATTCAAATTCAGTTCTAATTAGAAGCCTTTTTAAGGTATATTTAATATCCCTAAATTCTTTACCACTACTGAATTTGGTAAGGTGTTTTATCACACCAATGACAGGTGTAAATTCGGTTAAAGGTTACCTAATAGGGTTATATGAATAAAGATGCCCAATGTGAGAAAGTGGTCTTGCTTAGTAATTTCTTCTATTTGAAGGAATCCAAAGGTTGCAAGATTAGAGTAATTACTTAACTTGGCATCCTTTGGCAAAAGAAATCTGATTGGTTCTTTTGAGATACTTCCCCCCTCTTCCAAGTTCCATCTCAATTTGGAAAACAGTAGGGTTTCACTTTCTATGTTTGCCTTCTTCCTTCTCAACAAACTCTTCTCTTCTCTTTGACATAAACATAGACACAAAGATGAAGTTTTGGTCAATTTCGTCAAGGCCTATTAAGATTTATCTCTTCAATTTTAATTAATATTTGTATAATTTAGTAATTAGAATTGATTTTTTACTTTAAAAATCAGAATACCTTTCCAAATATTAACTGAATATTGACATAATAATGAAGAAACATAATAATTGTTACTATTTCTCGAATTCAGGCGGGGCATATACAAATATTTAAAACTATAAGATTCATAATAATGTCCTCAAGGGATATGCAATTAAGGAATATTTAGTGGCTTGTAAGGACAAATGACCCATATAAAGCGAAGAAGATATAAATTTGTGATGTGTAATGATAACTTATACCTAGAGATGTCAATGGATCGGGCTGGGCTGACTCAGGCTTGGCCCATTGGGTTAATGGGCCGAGTCCGAGGCCCAAACAGTAATGGGCCTTTGGGTTGGGTTGGGTCGGGCCGACTCATTGAAATATAAAGGCCCAAGGCCTGACCCATATAATAACCGCTCTTAATTGGGCTAGGGCGGCCCAACCCATTTAATCAATATTTAAAAAAAAAATTTAATTAAAATTTTTAAACACAAATTATTTTTCAATTATTAAAACCAAGGACAGTACTTCAAATATTTTATTTATAATCTCTCACTTGTGGCGGAGGAATACTGTGGTTACATGATAAAAAATATTATACACTGATATCATAGTACAAATAAATTAATTTACATACTGTATAAATTACAAAACATAAATAAAATATATCTACTATATAACATTTATCTA
Organism: Mangifera indica; assembly: GCF_011075055.1. Lineage (NCBI taxonomy): Eukaryota > Viridiplantae > Streptophyta > Magnoliopsida > Sapindales > Anacardiaceae > Mangifera > Mangifera indica. The sequence goes on along the minus strand of NC_058150.1, from coordinate 7,653,450 downwards.
CTCATCTTCTATATCTAAATCTCTGAATTCTTCAAAGATAAAGAATTACTATTTGCGAATTCAAATATTTTATAATATTTTGTAATAATAAAATTAAAATAAAAATGAAATTATAAATATAAAGAATTATTATTTAGGAATTCAAATATTTTTCGAAAGAGAGTTAATGAGAGAAAATAAGATTGAAAATATAATGAAATAATTGAGATTGAGAGATTAAAATATTTGTAAATAAAAGTGAAAATGAAGGAAAATAGAATAGATTTATTTAAAAAATTAATTAATTAAAAAAAATTAAGCAGAGGTCAATCTGCTAGGCAGAAGCAGATTTCTGCTTTTACCGCAAGGCAGTAGAAGCAAGAAAAAAAAAATTTTATTTTATAAACAGTGTCGGGCCAGCCCCATGGGTCTAATATTAAAGCCTTAAGCCCGGCCTGATAGGCCCATGGGCCTAACCCGATACTCTACAATATCGGGTCGGGTTTTATTGTGTTCGGATTTTTTTCATGCTTCGGGCCGAGTCTCCATTTGGCCCGACCCAATTGACGTGTCTAACTCATATCAGTAACATCTCAATTTATATGTGTAAAATATCTTGAAGGGATATAATTCAAATTAACCGAGGGCATATATCGTACACTATCAACTTGGTGGGTTAGTCATAACTCACACTGCCCGTCACTTTCATGTAGACTAGGAACGTATGTCAAGATGATGAATCTTATAAATAAAAAGTGTGCTAAACCTCAATTTATGTTACTCACAATCTCAACAAAATATTACTCAATTACTCTTATGTATCACTATGTAGACAACTCGATAGCCATCTAGTAAAAAACATGAAATATTATAAGCCCCATCATCCCCAAGATGACTGTAGGCTTGAACTTTATCATTTTGCAAGTGGCCACCGTCATGAAATAATGACGTAATAATTTATATCCTAAAGGAATTACTATACTAGACACAATAAATTATTATCATCTACTAAGTAGGTGGACACCTCGAAATTTTATCAATACATTATACATAGTCTATTGATTTCCTAAACAACTCAATCATGACTTAGTACTTATTCACTCTTGTATTTGTTCATTCATCACATAAAAGGTGTATGCAAAAATTCTTAGAAACGTGACGACAATAAATTAGAGACACAATTAAAGTACTAAAAAAGTATTTTATTAATTGCATTCATTTACAATTATAAAACACAACATACTAAGTAAGAGTTAAAAAAACGATTACATTCACTTAGTTTGTGAATACAAATGAAAAATGAAGTAACAAGCTTCTTCGTCAAACCTATGTTCTTTCTCTAAGAAAGAGGCTAGTACACTATGGAGTAATGAAGGAAAAGACAAAGTTCTTTTGTTCTTAAACTTTTCTCTAAGTTTCAAGCCATAACGTAAACTCACCCTCGAGAATCCTATACCAAATCCATAAGGCAGGACTTCCTAAGCACAAGCACCCAATGTGTCGACATGCCATCTGAAACCTTTTGGGTGTGATCACAAGACTAAAATATAGACTACACAATGAAATAATTAAAGAAAATTTATGTTCACCTGAAATCTAACCAAGGCTAGAATATTGGGATGAAATATGCATTTTATAAAACTAACTAGGGTGTTTGCAGAATACTTATTGTTGTTTGTCATATCCTTTACTTTATAACTAGATTCGAGCGGTCTTTTATTTTTCGACCTAGAATAGGATGACTCTTTGGTATCCATACATATCAATAGATGGAAGGAAGCTAAAGAGAATATTCGACATTTGCTAGAACATCATAGAATGATATTTTGTGAAGGGTTTGAGAGGGTATCTAAATACCCTTAGCCAAAAGTCTTTTTAATGTCGCATAACAAGATGTTTATATAAACACAATGGAACAATCATTTCAAATAATAGAATAGTTATTCCAACGATACAGTTGTTATAGCAATACAATTGTTCTAACTATGAGTCAATCAAATAAAGAATAGTCATTTCAAAGGATGGAACTATCTTCCAATGATATACTAGTTGTCCATATTTGTGAACAGTTGTCAAGATATAAAGAAAGTCAACAATAAAACTCTCTCTCTCTCTCTCTCTCTCTCTCTCTCTATATATATATATATATATATATCCAATTTTAGATACCTAAATGATTAGTTTTTATATGATTAATTGATTTTAAACTAAAAATAAAATAACACTTAATTACATAATGATAAATCATCTAAGTACCTAATTGGATACTTAAAACTAGGTGCACATAGTATTGCTTTAAGGTTAACCCTTTAACAAATATCACTTTAGTTCTTCCATTTTTGGGCTATATCAACTTAGCTCCCTAAAGAGATAAAATGCCACTTAGGTCTAGCAATCTTATAAAGTTTGAAACCACCATTTTGATTGCCAAACGTGATTTCCTTTATACAACGCACAAATTCCAAATCTTGCTTCAACATTTTTTGTGAATGACCTATAGATTCTTTATCATGTTGGTAGTGAATAGAAGAGTGTATGACTGTTCATGTAGTGAAATGATATTTTTGTAACATCCTTGGTCCAATAACCTGACCCATTGTTAAGATATTGTCTACTTTGGACACACAGTCCATCATGGGTTTGCTTATGGGCTTTGCAACCCAAAACGCGTCTTGACAGTTAAGAAGCTCACAGGCTATTTAACCACTCAAATTCTCCCACCATTAACCAATGTGGGATACATAGACAGACCCAGCATCTCTCCCATGTTTTGTCGATGTGGGATTCGCCTAAGGGTATCACATACACCCCCCCTTACGGACTCAGCGTCCTCGCTGAGGTTTGCCCCACCATCGTTCAAGAGGACACGCGGAACTGCTCTGATACCATTTGTAACATCCCTGATTCAATAACCCGACCTATTGTCAAGATATTGTCCACTTTAGACACACAGTCCATCATGAGTTTGCTTATGGGTTTTACAACCCAAAACGCGTCTTGACAGTTAAGGAGCTCACAGGCTATTTAACCACTCAAATTCTCCCGCCACTAACCAATGTGAGATATATAGACAGACCCAGCATCTCTCTCGTGCTTTGTCGATGTGAGATTCGTCTAAGGGTATCACATTTTCACCCTTAGGGTTACTTATAGTCGTGAATGTGAGGTAGGAGAGTCATTCAGACATAAGGATAAATATCCATTCAAGGACATGAATAGTTATACATGATGATTAAAATATGAACGATTATGAAAGAAAAGAAGTGAAAATTCATATTGTGTAAGAATGAACGCTTGTTTATTAACAATGAATGGTTGTATATGAGAAAGAAAATGAATGAACATTCATGATAGATGAACAACTATTTATAGAGTTTTCCCATGAGAATTTTAGGGATGACAACGGTACGTTAAATTATTGTAATGTGCTTGAGAGAGAGAATAAGATAAGGAATAAGTATAATGAGTGTATATGATAGGTGAAAGCTAGATTGAGCATGAGATTAGATTTATACAAGCTCATGATTACTATTTTAGAAACCATATAATTGTTTTGATGATTTTGATAAAAGATATGGGAAACAAATTTTTTACATGTTATCCAATCATTAGGGTGATAAGTTAAGACACATATATCTTTTAAAATACATAAAGGACAAAAAGATTCTTTAAACATGTTTGAAACATAGAGATTTCATAGAATAAAGAGATATAAAGTCACCCAAGAAAACATTATTTTTTTACAATAATTTTTATGAGATATATTTATTAAAAGGTTGTTACAAATGGGCATTCGTGATATAGATTATGCACCCATAAAGAGGTGATATGAGAGAGTTCATCAATTAAAATATGCACAATAGTGTTAAGACAAGTCCATACATATTATGAACTATGATAATATAAAAGATTGAGTCACAAGGTCAAGGTGTTGACTCCTACCTTAATAATGGATTTATGATATTAATTTTGGAAAATGTTTTTAACAAATATTTTTGATAAAGAAGTTATAACATACATTTGCATTCTCTGTTATTAGAGTTCAAGTCTAGAGAAGTATCTTAGATAACTAGCAAGAAAACGAATAGAAATGTCAGATTAGATTCATGAAAAATAAAAAGAGAATAGATTATAGGATTGAAGACTTCTACTTATTTGAATGATTTTTACTCATTTATTTCTATTTACGTTATATTTATATTTTACAAATAACAAATGATTTGATGCTCATGTGGCATCGTGGCATCTATGGATGATTAATGGGAGGGATTACCTTAGTCTAACTTACACAGGAGTGTGAATTGTGCACATCCTTTGGTGGCACAAGTCATATTAACAAAAGTTTTGGCTAACTTTATCTAGGATTTATTCTTCCTTGAATTTAATATATAACATGTTAATTAGGATAATCGTTTTTAATTATATAAGAATAATTCTAATTTTGATATTTGTTCAAATATTAAATATATAATGATGAAATAAACCTAAAACCCAGAGCTAAATAATTAACTCACACATTGGCTCAATAAGATTAACTAGTATTGGCGTATGCTTCTTTTTACTTGATACTCTTTTTAACACTTGGGTTTCATGTTAATTGACAGTAATCCTAACACTTAGGTCAATTCCACTAAAGGCAAATAATTTGCTTCAGAAAAGGGAAGAATGCATAAAGGTTAGATGGGTTTGGCTTGGCCAGCTAGCTAGTTGAAATTTAGGCACCACTTGCGCTTTTTCAATCTTTCTTTTCAAGACTTGCGCACGGCCATTTCTTCCTCACTGAATCCCAAATTGCCCTGCCAATCTGAACATTTTTCTCTGGCTATATATCATTATAGTAATAAAATATTAAGAAGAATTGACCACGTTTGTTAAACGGTGTTTTTTTAGTTAAAAAAGATCATATTGCTTTAATCTAATTCAAGGCAATTTCCAAGTCACTTTGATAAAGATGAAATGGCAATGCTACAGGATGAGAAACATCAAAATTGCCGTCAGAAAAATAAGACATGCGTAATAGCAATTGATGTGGTCCGAGCTGGAACCCAAGTGTTAAAAAAATAATAATAATAAAATTAGAAAGCGGTCCTAGTAGTCCACCAACTGATGAAGAACAATCTAATCTTATCATCAATTTGCTCAAGAAAAGAAAAGATGCGTCATAATCCAAGCTTTATAATTTCATACACAGCAATTATTATGCCTCCTCAATTTGGTTGTACCTAAGGGCCGAGACAAGTTACCTAATCTTACAGCCACAACAAGTTCTCCTCCAACATAATGATGCCTACCCACTCTTGTTCAAATCTCTATCACTAACATTACTATGAGGACCCCAACATGATTATAAATGCAATGCACCATAATTTGAATTTACATTGAGTTGTATAACTTTCTTCCCAAGAGCAACTAAATATGCTTCCAATACCTCCTTCCAAACTGATTTTATTACGTGTCAAGACTCGACAAGACCTTTGTGCCGAGCATAGAAGATTATTATTGAGAAAAGGGATGCACAAACTATACCGGTGACGATGACCACCTAAAGTTCAAAAATTTCAGAGAAGACTCAGAGATTATTAATGGAGTTATAAGTTGTTTATATGAAGACCATGGCAAATTGCCTTGGTTTTCCATTTTGAGGGAATATTTTTTTTCGTTTGATAATTGAGATGTACTATACATACCCATTTAAATACATATCCATGTTCAGTCTTCCATGTATAGGGGATGTTCATGCCAAATATTGCAGCCACCAAAGAATATATAGTCAAGCAAACAGTCCCAGAACTTAGGAAGAGCTCTAACTGCCACAACAAATAACCATCCATCATTATGACACAATTAAAACCTAGTACCAGTAATCAGCATGAGCAGATAAAAGGGTTTGATTAGATTCAAGGCACACCACCTGAATCAGCTGATTTCGATGATTATCAAGCTGCAACAAGAAGTAAATCAAATGTCACAACACTTGTCTGATGGAATGGTTGAATTGATGAAATGGAGTCCTCAATTTAAAAACCTTTTTAAGAAATATTATTACCTCTTTTCACAAAAATAAGAACCAGATTGTTGGACTCACCTGAATGTTTATGTAATCCTCAGTATCATCTATGTATTCACGCAGCTGGTAAGACAAGAATAATTAGCATAAGCATCAGCAACAAATACAAGAATCATTGTCCAAAATTCCTCCTTAGATGATTCCAGATAGAATTTTCCTTCTTCGTCATTCAGTTGGTAATCGAATCAGAAGAAGAGAAGTTAACGGTGTGATGCTTACCGTGGATAATTTGTTCAGGGTGCCATCGATTTGCATAAAGTAAGCCTGCAAAAATAATCCAGTACCCATCTCAAAATTGTGTTATTTGAATAAGTCCTATGACAATTCACTGTCAGACGAAGTTTATAACCTCAAGCAGCATTTCAAGTTCCTCCACGTCATTCTCCTCTGGAGTTGTTGCTGCACTAGTTTTACTTGTTCTGGATATTTTTGAACCAATAGTTGGAGATCCAGGAAACCAATTGGGAGCGCCAGAGTCACTGGCAGGTGAAGATGCTACAGCCGATTTTCTTGACAAGTAAAGGTCTGCCATATCATCATCATCATCTAGAAGTTGTTCAAGTTCATCCCTGACCTGGTAACACAAATTTTAGAAAGATTTAAGTCCAATCAAATTGTAAATTTTCTGGCTCCTAACCTTAGGTTTTGAACGATATTTTCGACCATATGCATAAAGGAAATATTAAAAACAGAAGATAAATTCGAAAACCGGAAAAAAGAATTTGATGGAGTGAGGCACTCCATAGTGTTTTATTTATCAGTTCTAAGTCTACATTACCTATAACCTACCATGCAGCAGAGTGGAATGCAACGGTCCAATTAATGGGCTAGGTTGGGTTGACCGATTGGACTGATTTTTAACTTATTGAGGTTAAGGGAACTTATCCTATGCTCCACTACAATTAGCTCCCTTCATTGTTTTTCTAATTAGTTTGAGTAACTTGTTTTCACGTTATTTCTCTTTCAATTATCCAGTGTAGCATGGAACCAAAGTACACATATCCATAGTAGCCACCTTTCTAACGAATTAATAGTTAAATGGGTAAAATTTTTAGCGAAAACCCAGAAAGTTAGAGAAGGAGGTTTAGAAGACAATAATTTTAAGCAAGCTAACATGGATTGCCAAATCCTTACCGAAGGGGAAAAAATCCACTCTGTCGTGTGTAAAGAAACATGATTTTAGACAAAATTATGAGAGTGTTTCTTCTGAGGTATGCCAAAAACATGGAAACGTTCATTATAGGGAAAGACAAAATCATAAGAATGAGATCTATGAAATGTTTTGATATGAAAAGACAAACCTTAAGAATGAGATGAGCTATGATTGATTCCCTGAAGAAGGCATAATGTATTCACTGATCTAATCTACAGACATATCAAAAGCAAAATTTTTCCTTTTTACATGTTTTCACTTTTTAGGAAAATTTCCATATTAATTGAGTCACAACATTTCCATTTCTATGCAAGATATGGCTCGTCAAGTAATTTATATATACTATAAAACCATCTTATATAGCTAGAATCACTAGCAAATCTCTTAACAGCAAAGAATGTCTTCTATGCAAGCAAAATAGTTAACGAACTTACTCCAACCCTATATAAACCGCAAGAATCCATGTAAATATGATCAACTGATCATACCTTTTGAACCCGGTTAGTTAACCTTGTCATTGCGCTTTTCAACTTACGCACCCGATCCAAATTACGACTGCTAATCTACAAGAACTTTTAATTGATCTTTTAGTAAATAGAGATAAGAAATCCCGCATAAAACTTAAACCCAGTCCAGAACATTAAAAGTAAAGGTAAATGTAACCTTGATTAAAAACTACTAACTTAGAATGAATAGCAAACAACTGAATCTTTCAACAAAAGCTAATCAAGCAGGAAAGCTTTACCTTGGAGGTCAACTCATCCAGAGCAGGATAAGTATCGGTCTCGAGTTCTCTGGTACGTGCATCAAGAAAACTACAAATAGCTTCTAAAGCAACTTCTAATGCACGAAATTCAAATGGAAATTCTACATTGCATGAGACAAATTAACAGTCAAAACAAATCCATTTCAATTCTACAAAATTGGCAATAATATAACAAGAAACACAAAATCAAACGGTCACAGAAGCAGAAATCATTGAGTTGAGATGATGTACCATTCCTTTCACCAGTTTCATAATCATTTCTCACTCCAGGATGCTCTTCCTCTTCTCCTTTGCCTTGGCTCGTTAGATTATCAGGAGCCAATCGTCTTTGCAATTGCTCCACAACTGGAATCACATGATTATCCATTGGATCTCTAACTAACACCTATTATAAAAAGAGCAAAATACACCTAAAACTCACTTGAATTCTAAGAAAATCGATTAAAAAAGAAATTTCAGATCCCGAAAATTGATTGATAGTACCTCCTCTGAAGTAATAATCGCTTTAATATGCTACAAAAAAAGAAAGAAACAAAACAAAATCAGAGGACTGAAACAATTCAAACAGAGTACAAAAACGCACCGTTTGAACTGAAATCACAATCACCTCCAAATTGAGAACAATCACTTTATCTCTTCCTAGAATGGTCGAAGGATAGGATAACATAGGATCGAGAATCCGAAGATCTCTAGCGTGAATCTGAACTCGTCGCATAATAACGTACTTGTCAACATCAAGAACAGTGCTTTGTCCTTTGCAATCAAACAAAATCCAGCTCCTGGAAACCGCAGTCTTCTTCTTCAAGGTAGCTTGATCCACAAGAGCCATAATTCAAATTATACACAATTCACTTCCGCAAGTTGAGTAAAGCCAGTGTGCATGAACAAGAACAAAGCAATGAGTTGGTAGAGTAAAGATGGTGAGTTATGGGAAAGTGAAATTAAGAAAATTAAAGTGAAAGAAAGATTGGGAGTTAAAAACGAGAAGAGCAGAGAAAGGGGAATCTTGTACAACTCCTATTCCTCAGAGTGAAACACATGTGGGGGAGATATTTGCATGGGTTAAATGGCAGTTAGCGGAGAAGTGTTACAGAGCCTGTCGAAAGGAGGGGAATGGGTTTTGATATTTTACAGTTACTTTTACTCACCATGTTTGGCGCGTGCTTTCAACCTTTTCTTTTTTAATTATTATTTGTAATGATTTAGTTGCCTTAATTGTGGAACTCAGGATTCCAACTTATAAGGGCAAAGTCGGCTCAAAATGAGCAATGTACATTCAAGACATTGAGAGAAAAAAAACAAAAAAAAGTTTGACAATTTATATGAATTTTAATCTTTTGGAAAAGGGAAATATATATAAATTATTATTATATTTAATTTAATTTTGACTAATTTTGGTCAATTCTACACACATGTGAACAAAAATTAAAATGTTTTTGATAATTAATTTGTTATATAACTATTTCACCAGGTTTTATTTTAAAAATCAGATCTAATCAATCAATCTAACCAATTGAACTATCAATAATTAATCAAATCAATTTCGATTTATTTGAAAATTAAATTGAATTATATTAAACCATTTAGTTGGATTAGATATAAAATTAAATTTGACTCGTTCAACATAAAAAATAAGTTTTTAAAAATTATTTTTGAACAATTATATAATTAATGATAAATTATATAAAAAATTTTAAATATTATTTTTGAATAATTAACTAGTCTAACTATCGGTCAATCAATCTGACCACTAATTGGATTAGATCATCCGTTCCATCAGATTGATATTTGATCTAATTCTAAAAATATTATGACCATCTATGAACATTACATAAATAATGATGTATTACTATATAATTGGATATTGTTTTATATTTAATTTTTTGTTATTTAATTATATGATAATACGTCGTTATTTATATACAAAGTTCTACATAAATGTTATGCACATAACACTACACTCCTAATAATGAAACAACAAATAAAATGTTTCGTATATATTTATTAAAACAATGTTATATGTACATCATTTTGATACATAATTTAGGTACGCAATTGATATATTACCATATAATAATCTAATTCAAAATAATTTAATCATATAATAATACATTGTAAATTACGTATCAAGATTATATATATATATAATTTTATTGTATTTATTTTTAACCATAGATTGATATCTTTATTAATCCAATTTTTATTTGTATGTTTGTTTTGATTTTTTGGGAAACTATTTTTGGAAATTACAAATATTCGAATTGAGACTCTTCTCTTTCTTAAAAATTCTAATTTTCCACTTATTTAAGTAACCCCTAATTTTTTCAAACACATAAATAATTATTAAAAATGACGTAAGAAGTAGAATAAATCATAATCTGTAATTACAAGTTTTGAGCGCGTGGAGAGTGTGAAAGCTCAAAAAGTTGCGTACATTTTCCATAATAACGTAAAGACTAGACTAGAAGAGTGGGGAAGTGACAATGACAAGTAACCTTAAAAGTGCTAGTCATTTTGGTAACTTTTACCAATTGAATTCGTTTGTCTGGAAAACTCCAAATAAATGCTCTTTTTTAAATTTTAATTAATTAAATATTATATTAACATAATACATATAATTTAGATGATCCATAAAATTAGATTAACGTGTGATATTATAGCTACTCTTGTTTTAAAATTAGATGTATTTCGCCAAATTTTTTCTCTATTATCATGAAATCTCGTAATTTTTGTTGAAATCTTGTAATTTTTTGTTTGATTTAATTTGTTGGTAAGTGATGTTGGATGATTAAATAAAATGATATATAAGAAAATTTGGGAATAGATTTCTAAACTTTTAGTTGAGTCTTAAAAGAGTAATATTATATGTATATATTTTAAGTATATAATTATATACATATTTATATATGTTATCATATAATTAGGTGTTACTTTGTTTTTTATTCAAATAATAAAATTATGTATACCTATTTTAGATACATAAATATTTACAAATTTGATATGTGTCATCACATGATTAGACGATTTTAAATTAAAGATAAAATAATATATAATCATATGATGACATATACAAGTGTGTACCTATATTTCTGTACTCATTTTAGATACATAAATCTATACACACTTGATGTATGTTATCATATGATTGAATAATTTTGAATTAAAGATAAAATGATGTCAAATCATATGATGACACATATAAGTATATACATATATTTGTGTACCCAAGTGGATATACGTAATATCGCTCTAATTTAAAATCACTAAATTATATGATATAATTAACATGTATATATATATATTTATTTATGTATCTAAAATAAATATCCATAGTTTTATAAAGCAAAGGACAATTTACCCCCCAAGGTTTAATGAAAGGGAAAATTCTTACCCGTTAACTTTTAAAAATCCAAATACCTACCTATTTATTCTTATGAATAAGGGGTAAAATTGTTATTTCATAGAAAATAAAAAATAATTTATTTCCCCCTAAGTTTATAAATTTGATTTCCTCCTGTGAAAGTTTGAAAAATCACCTTTTTCCCTTAAGGTTTTAAAACTATCACCAGAGATGATGGAGTTCGTCGTCTTCGGTCGCGTTCTCTCTCCCTTCAACTTATCTCTTCCTCCTGGTCTAAAACCCTAAATCTTGGTCAGAGATCGTTGGCGTCAGACGTTGCTTCTAGACGATCCATTATGCGACGGTTCTTCAATGACATCTTTTTCAATTGTCATCTTTGTGGCCTTTTCATGACCACGTCTTCATCATAGAGGCTAAAGGAAGCGTCTTTCTACTGGAGAATGTTGTCAGAGAAGGAATAAAACCTTAGGGGTGAAATGACAATTTTTCAAACCTTGAGTGGGGGGAAAACATGATAGGATTTTATTTTTTAATATTTTTAGTTAAATAATAATTTTACCCCTATTCATAACACTAAATAGGTGGGTATTTGAGTTTTTAAAAATTAATTGATAGAAATTTGTCTTTTCATTAAACCTTGGGTGGGATATTACGCTTTGGCCCTATTTTTACTGTTGCTAAAATATATTAATTTACGAATTAATTTTAATTTGAATGTTGTGCCTTCAAACTAAAGCATAAGTACTATATTTCTTTTACTGAATTCATTTGTAATAAATATGTTAGTTTTATCTGACATTTTTTGCGGTTATTGCAATTAATTCGCACACATCATTTATCATTTTATTCAATGCTGTGAACTTTTCGAAATGGAGAGAGCACTGATTTCCATTTATTAGAAAGAGTAATTCACCTTGTCCCACCCAAGATTTGACCTTAAAACATATTTGACATAAATGATACCATTCCATTCAAAATCAAGTATAAATAATATTTTTTTATTTAAAATTAAAGTCGGTTAATAAAATAATAATATTTAAAATTAAAATATTATTTTATTTTTTAAAATTATCATATAAATTTAAATTTAAAAAATAACATTTTAACTATTTAAATTATATAAAAAACATTTTATTTTTATTTTCTTTTTACCCTCGCATTTCTTTTTCTCTTTCTATATATAAGAATACCTTTGTCATAAAATTATATATCAAGAGGTAAGCTATAATTTTTTAAAATATTAGAGGTCTTTTTGAAAATTTTTAGGTGTTATTAAAAATTCATAAAAAGTTTGGGGTCTTTCAAAATTTTTGAAATATCAATATACCTCAAATAGTTTCAAAAATAATAGTTGCACCTTCAAAAAATTGAACACAATACAATAATTTAATAAGTATACATGTCATAAAACAACTATTGAGGTCATGTAATAGTTTTAAAATATTTGGAGGTATGAAAAAAATTTTGAGAGATTAATTTATGAGTTTTAAATATTTTTAATGGTTAAATTGTTATGTTTAAAACATTTGGGTTTGATAAAAACTACTGTTTTTTAAATTAATAAATGGTAAAATTACTATTTTGTTCTTATATTATTAGTTTTTTTTTTTTTAATGCAAAGTTTGATTTTGAATAAAAAATATTATTTATATCAACTACAAGTGAAAAAGTGTTTTTACACACAAAAATTGGGTGGGAAAATTTTATTTACTCTATTACAAATATAAACAATGAGACAGAGCAAACATCATGTCACATGGGATAGAAGCAACACATTATGCTTAATGTTTTTTTTTTTTCAAACCTATGCTTAATGTTTTTGCAAATAACAATTTTTAACAACATTAAGACTACAATTCCATAAACTGAAAGTGCTAAGGAATATATAAGTTTTGTGGAAGAAAGGTTTCATTATGAGGACAAGTCACTTGTTAGTACCCTAAAGGCTAAAGTTACGATCAAGAAGTAAAATGCGTCGATAAACATGCAAAAACATATCATTGATATCACATACACTGCTACAAGACTGAAGAACTTGGGTTTAGCACTAAAGGACTCCTTTTTGGTTTATTTTGTTTTGAAATTTTTACCTCTTGAGTATGAGTGTTTTCAAATTAATTACAACATTATAAAAGATAAGTGGAATATCAATGAATTGACCAATGGGCTTGCACAGAAGAAAACAAGACTTAAAAGTCAAAAGAGTCACATTGTTGACTTGGTATAGAAAAAAGTTGATAAAAGAATCAAACCCAATGCAAAAAGTTTCAAGAATAAGAGATGATTTAATAATGATTTTCATTCTAACAAGAAGGAACAAATGGTTGAGAAGTGCTACTTTCGCAAGAAAGTTGGTCACTATAAAAAAGATTGTCATAAACAAAACATTTGGTTTGAAAAAAAAAAAAAAAAGGTATTCTCAATACTTTTGTATGTTAAAAATCAAATTTTAGTGAAGTTCCAAGTAATTGGTTGCTATCTTTTGGTGCTACAACTCAAATTAGATATTTCTTATTATCCAAACCAAAAATCCAAGAAATGATTTTCTATTTATGTGGAACAACATTAAGGCTTCTGTTAAAGGTATAGAGAGGGTCTTGGATACTAGACATCAACTAAACCTTTATGGCACATTTTATGTACCTTCAATTTCTTGAAATCTTATTTCTTTGGGAAAATTAGACATTTGTGGACCTATGTAATTTTAATTATGGAAATTTAAATCTATGTACAAAGTATGCCTATATGGATCAAGTTTCTTAAGTTGATGCTCTATATAGAATAAAACTTGATAATGTTTTTTTTTTTTCTAAATCCTTGCTTTTTATGAATTATTGTATTGTTTCCAAGCATAGTATGCTTAATGAAAATATGTTTTTATATGGCATAAACGTTTGGCTCATATATCCAAAGAAATGCTCAAAAGATTAGTAAAAAATGAGATTTTTACAAAATCCATATTTAATGATCTTAGAACTTGTCTAGATTTCATAAAGGTAAAAAAATAAAGCATCTTAAGAAATGAGCCACAAAATCCACACAATTTCTTGAAATAATACACACTAATGAATGCAATCCTTTTGATGTTCTATAATTTGATAAAGAAAAATATTTCATCACCTTTATTAATGATTATTCATGTTATAGATTTGTATTTCTACCAAAGAAAAAAAATCTCAGTATGTGGATGTTCTAGAAATCTTCTTGAATGAAGTTGACAGACAATTATATATAAAAGTTCATATTATAACATCAGATAGAGGCAATGAATACTATGAGATATGTTTTAGCTAGTCCTTTTGTACTAGTCTAGCAACTTGAGAATGAGAAGTACTGATTTTGTGTTGACAATGGTGAATAGCTCTCTAAACTTTTAAAGAAGAGATTGTGAGAGGTTGAGTGTCCTCTCATTATTGGTGAAAGCAGTTACATAAGGGTTACACATGGCATGGGTGAGAATAGTTGAGGTATTCCTCTCTATTTTGTCTTTCTTGGGAGTTTAGGAAAATGACATAATAGTCTCCAATTTTAGTCTTGTAGTGGAAATGGTGAGAGAGGTATCTTAAGGGATGAGTGGTCAAAATTCTAAGGAATGGTGGCTCTTACTAAGTTGAAGTGTTGAGGGCAATTTTATGATAATTATCTAATGCTCGTACTATTTTTGTTAAGATAGGTTTTTGAGGAGTCATCCTAATAGTTATCATAGTATGATACTTTTTACATGTCCTCAACATGTTACCCCTAATTTATAACAAGGTGTGGTTGGCTCAAGCACAAATCATTAACCTTAGGAAAAGAGGTATACGAGTTGGATGAAAGGTTAGAAGTGTTGATTGAATGTCTCAAGGCTCAATAGGCATCTATGTTTTCTGAACTGGCCTCTTATCAAGAGCATTTGTAGAGGAAGGAGGCTAAGTCAAATCACCCTCAGAGTTGTGTGCATAATTTGCTTGTTTAGTCTAGACCAAAAGGGAATGCTAAGGGTTTTTAGGAAAATTGACTCCCTTAAAAGACATTTTGTTAAGTATAATTTGACAAAATGCATTTTTGATAAGGAGAATGGCTTTTATTGAAGTCGAGGTAGATGCTAGGATGAGAACTTTTGTAATATATGTCTTTTATGCCATTTGGTTTTAATTTCTAGATCATGACTTCTCTTTCCTTAGGAGAAGTTACGAAGGGCACACAAGGGACTAGTCATAAAAGACTTGACCTAAATGTGCGAGTTTAAAGAAGGGCTTATGAGGAATCTACTATTCAAATTCTTGTTTCTCATCACATGGTTATTCACATTTTTTGAGATTAACCTTATAGTTCTTTTACGTAGTATTTTTTTTTGTAACTATCACACTATTAGGTGTATCCTATATAAAAAAAAACATGAGAGAGATACTAGACATATATGTGCATCCCACATTGTTTGGAGATAATAAAATGTGATTGGTTAAATAGCCTATAAGCTCTTTGAACTGTCAAGATACATTTTGAGTTACAAAACAAGCAAAACTATGATAGAGTGTGTGTTCAAAATGAACAATATTTTAACAATGAACTATATTTTAACAATGAACCGAGTTATTAGACTAAAGGTGTTACAAATAGTATTAGAGACATTCTATGTGTCCTCTTGAGCAATGGTGAGACAACCCTCAACAAGGATACTCAGTCTCATAAAGGAGGTGATTATGACACCTTTAGGTGAATCTTATATTGGTAAAACATAGAAGAGATATTAGACACGTGTGTAACTTACATCACTTAAAGATGATAAGATGTGACTAGTTAAATAACTTGTGAACTTCTTAAACTATTAAGACCTATTTTGGGTTGTAAAGTCTAAAAGTAAAATCATAATAGACTATGTGTTCAAAGTTGACAATACGTTGATAGTTGGTTTAACTATTGGATTAAGGGTGTTATAGAAACATTACAATTTGTTTTTTTATAATGCAATTTTTAGTCATATATGACACTTTCTTATGTTGCATGTTGTTTGAAAATATATGTGTCAAACTTATATGGCAATCTAGTTGCACAAATATGACTTTTCATTGTATTACTCTCACTATAACATTACTACATTACTTTATTATTAAAACATAAATGTTAAAGTGAACAATGAACACCTTATTAAAACATAAATGCCAAAGTGAACAATGAACACCACAAAAGTAATGGAAATTGATAAAGAAATAAATAACTTTAGCTTGAATTTACAATTGAATCTTAAAGTTCACTCAAACTAAAGAAACATATTTTCATTCTTATAAAATTCAGGAGACATTATTGTCTCTAGTCTTCCTTTTGGCTAATAGAGACTTTACGAGGATATTTCGTTATAACAATACTCGACTTGCATAGAGATAGAGGTTTCGCTTTAGGGAATTCTTCCCCTTAATCAAGATCGTGGTTTGGTTGGTCTGATTGTACTTATGAATTACCTAGGATATCCTTCGTCGATGAGTTCTTCAATGACCTTTAGGAGATCTCAACATTGATTGATGTCATAGTCGTGATCATAATGATAATGACATGTTTTCTTGTGGTCTCACTGAGCAAAATCTCTTTTCATTGTTTTTTTATCATAAAAATAATTTAATGTCCTTGTAAACCAAGTATATCTGACTAAGTTGAGAAATAGAGGATTTTTACCGTTAGGAATTAGATCTATTTTAAGCCTTTTTGCCTAAGGTTTCTTAAGATCCTATTGTTAGTCTTCATCAACCTTCTTCTTTGAGTTGCTTCTAGTAGTCATTATAGGGTATGAGCCAAGAGAATAGGAGTTAGTGAAGTGTTCTTCATGTCATGCCTATCAGAGATCTTCTCTTTTGATGTCTAGCTTTCTAGTTTTAGCTACTAGATTATCAAAGGTGTAGGCAAAGTTTCCCATAATGATATGTGTTAGAGTGCATTCGACCACTTTTTCTAAAAAGGCTTAAAAGGTATTTAGGTGGACACACACATTTGGATTATTAGTTCAATGACCTAATTTTGTTTGCCTACCTATGTTAATTATAACACCAATATATGGGAGCATTGAGTGGATGTTATCCTTTAGACTTGAGGTCTGCTTTATACATCTATAAGTGTTCCACTTATTGTCATTCTATACTTAGGACTCAGTGGTAATGATTGATATGTATAGTCACAAGATGGGAAACTTATCTTGTTGGTTGAGAGACATTTCTGTATGAGGTACATTCAACCAGTTTCTCTAGAGAGGCTCAATGAACATCAGATAATCATGTATTGGTGGCCACAAGGTTAGGTAGTTAGATTTGCTTATGTCATCATCATCCTAAGTTGTGTTGTTGCTAGGTTTGCCAATTATTTAGGTCATGGTTGTTGGCTTAAAGTGTCAACCTAGTTGGATAAGATGTGGCATTATGTACTCGTGAATGTTATAAGCATTAAACCCCTAAATGTTTTAATGATAACAAAAACTAAATAACCATAACATGAATTAATTTATGACCAAATTGGACAAAAGTTGAAAAATGCAACATTTTAAGTCACGCATGCTCGCACCTCTTTTATGTACACCTAGTAATCAATCAGAACTAACATGTATGTCATACACAACAAGATGTACGCTTATACATCGTTGAATATAAGCTAATCACAAACATCCTCTTCCCATACACAATAAGTCGTACATTTGCGAGCCAAGTCAACATGGTCAAAAAGTTATGTATACCCTTACATTATAAGAATGTATGCTTGTACATTGGCTTAGTGAAGAGGCACGAGGAAGTTGTCTCATATGTAAAAGTTATGCCTTGTCGAAAAGGAAAATATATGATTGTATGCTCACAACATGTATGCCTATACATCTTTATTTACATAGAGTCACAACTTGCTTCTTTTATACATAAGAAGACATACATTGAAGTTAAAGTCAAGCTAAATGAAATGCAAATTTATAGCCATGTACACCCATGTATAGACAAATTTTCAAGCATACATGTTCTTGTACATAGTAAGTATTCATGACTCTGGAATTTCGAAGACATACTCATATAAATCTATGTATATCTGTGCATAGTATTTTCAAGCCCGTACATTCATATCGTGCAAGGAGAATTTGACTATTGGGAGATATGATTAAGGTTGACTTCGTCTAAAAAGTGGTCGAGTACACCCATACACTTGGAATGTATACCTATACACACCTATATTTCAAGAGAATGAAGTCATTTTCAGATGTCAATGACTACTTCTCCAAATCCAATGGTCATATCAACATTTCCAACCATCCAAGCTTATAAATTCAAGCATCTTTTAGTTAGACAAGGTTAAAGATTGTACATGTAATATCTATACTCTTCTTCTCTTAAAAAATTCTCTCAAAAACTTTCATCTCAAATTCTTGAGAGAAATATTGTACTTTAATTTTTGTATATGCCTTTGTAGAGGCTTGATCATTTCAATCTTTAGTAATCAAATTGTTGGGTGAAATTTCATATCACTTTTATTGGGTGCAATCCCAAATAAAAAATTATATTTAGATAAAATCTTAGATAAACTATTGAATTTGTGCAAAATATGGTCTAGAGAACTATTGTAAAGAGAAGTGATCCTTATGAGTGGAACTTCAAGTTAGTTGCTCGAAGAAGTGGACACAAGAGGCTTAAATCAAAGAGCTTTGAACTACTATAAATCCTAAACATTTCTTTTTCTTTCTTTTTACTTTAAGTTTATTATTTGTGCTGATTGTTTCTTATATATTTGTGTGAAAGTTTTGATTTGTGTTAAGTTTTATATAATGTTATTCAGCCCCCTATGATTATATTAGCTATTAGGGGGGTGTTTTTAATAAAATTTTCCTTATTGAAAGGGTTTTTACTAGGAGTTGATATGTTCAAGGTGCATGGTTCGCTGATGATGATTAGAGATCTTTTGATTGTTGATATTTTGTCGTTACTCCTGGATAGTAGAAACAAATAAAGTTTAGAGATGGCTTAAACATTTTTACAAACGTTCCTTTAATGGAGGCAGATCCTCCTAACAAGGATGGTGCTACTGAGATAACATTACATGTTTGTTGGGCAATGTTAAGAGGGTTGCCTTTGGCTAGCTTTGGTTGCAAGACGTCAGCCACCAAAGATGGTTGACTGTGTTTCACAAAATGAGGTATTTCTAGGCTATGATTTGATTCCTTGGATGATTGATTATCAGTCATGTTCCCATGCTACCTTTCATAAGCCATTGAAGGAGACTAATTATGAATGTGTATAGTAGTTGAATCTGATAAGACCATCTTTCTAGTGTCAAATTATTGATGAGTTTTTTTTGTAACCAATTGAAGTATGTAATTTAAAACATTACATAAGAATGGCTACAATAATAATGACAAAGATTATTGTAAATTAAGAATAGAGCAAGAAAATAGATAAGGAGAAACAAAATTTCTAATGTGGTTCAACCTAATGATTAGTATGTTTATATCTTCAATATAGCTATTTGCTAACACATGAGATAATGTCTGCCTATATTTATGTGATTGTGTGTAGATGTCCCTATATTTATAGAACTTTTGAGGAGAAGTCACAACAAACTGGATTATTAGAGGAATCATAATTCAAACATGATTTAATTGATTTATTATCATTTTAATTGAACTAAAATAGAATATTTACAATATTAGAATTATCGTGAAGTGATGATACCTTTCTCATATTGTCACATAAGATAATAGGAAAATCTTAATGGTTTGTTAAACAAAGATTTTCTCATTACCCCGGAGTAAAATGTCTACTTACATCCCTTATCAGTTGGCAAACAGGTGATAATCCTTGGTTACTAGTCTTGCAATTGGTTACTAATTGTAGTTGCTCGAATGGATTTTCTAAAAAAGACACTTCTTGAAGAGATATACTACATGCCAGAGAATACTGTATGCCATTTTTCTTTTTCATTCAACTATTTTGTTTGTCTTTAGGGTTGAATTTATAAGCTTTTTTTCAGTATAAAATGTGAAAAGCTCAATCTTCGATGGATTTTAAAATTGCAACAACCTATTAATCACATTAGTATTTATGATTCATTTTCAATAATGAAATCCAAAATTTAAATTATGATAATACACATAAATTTATTTAGTAATTGTAAAGTATAACTTATTTATGAACAATATTATATATATCTATTTTGAGTATATAATAGATATACACTTATGTATATTATCATATGATTGAATATTACTTTATCATTAATTCAAAATCATTTAATCATATAACGATATATATTAAATATATATCTATTTATATACTTAAAATATACATACATAGTTTTATTGCATAGTTAATATATGAATAATATTGATGTAAATTATTTAATGGAATGATTTCTTTTTTTATTTCTAATTATATGGCTTTATAAATTTAAAATTGCTACTGTGTCCCCGAGGTTCAAGTTTAACAGACAAAACCAACGGCTGTCACATTCTTTGACTCTACGGAGAGATTCACTGACAATCAACTCCCACGACAGCCACCACTGTCGGCCAAAGATAATGGTAAGTTCTGTAACGCAATCTCTGACTATTAGTGGGCATCTGTTTTTTCATACCGATTAGATTCAATTTTAAATCTGTTATGTGAGATTTTTCTTTTTTTTTCTGTTATTTGCATCATGTCGCAGCCTTTAAGTGTTCGATAAAATGCCTAGTCAAAGCATCTGCCCCTGATTTAAATTTTAAAAAGCAATTTGGGTTTGTTGCATTAGATGTTTCTCTGTGTTTTTCTTGGTTTGTTCCAATTGAATATTTTTCTGGGTCAGTTCTTAAAAATCAGTATTACAGTGATGAACTTTGTTTGAAGTTAGTTACGTAGATAAATAAAATATTAGAGTGGGAATGAAGTGGCATCAATTTTCAGTGATCTGAAATCTGATATCTGCACTTAATTGCCTACACTAGTATTTTTGATAAGGTGTTGATATTTACACAAAAGATATGGTGCATTAAATTAGAATTGATTCACTCATAAGTTTGTTGTCTGAGTATGAATAATCATAGAATAGAATAGAAAGGGGTTAGAGATAGCTTACTGGAAGCAAAGTTTGAAGGGGACATATCCATCCTCCAACTTCAACTTGAAACATACCAGGCTTCAATTGTTTAAATCTACACTAGGTGCAGTAGGCTAAACAAGTGTTAATAGTTTAGAACAGTTTGACATTTTGAATGAGGATTTTGTGTGTTTCATGAGAAAATATTCATATACTGGGGATGAGATTAATTAATGGGACTGAGTGAGAGAGGGAGAGGAAGAGAGATGTAGATGTAAATAAGGTTCAAAGAGCATACAATTAAAGGATAATAATAATTTTGTAATGATATGTGATTTGTTAAGGAGGGTAATTTGGCAGGTAGCTTGGACACATAGTAATGTAATATAGGTAGAAAAAGTCGTAGTAGATGCACAAGATTTAGACACATGGGAATGTAATATAGTATTTAGAAGTGCATAAGAAGATACAGAAAGATTCAAAGATTTAGGTGAAGAAGTGTGGAATCATATAATCTAATCCACTAACCAGCCAGCCAACCAACATTTTGAAGCAGTCTCTCTCAGGCAATTGGCATTATCCCTTTTTGCATTCATTATTGAACGATGCTTGTATCTAAAGGATGGTCTTTACTGCCTTCACCTCGACTCCTCCCAACCCATTTTTTCTTTAATTTCTTGTAACTATCAATTCCAAGAAGAAAATTATTAAAATCAACTTCATTTAGGATGCATACTCTTAACTGTAATAGATTTTGAGTGATACTCTTAACATAAGTTTCAAAAACTCAACTAATAGTTATTGTTTTCACAATGGTTTCTAGAGCAAAGGTCCATTTAGCTTTTCTTAATATTCAGCTCATTTGCATAAATCTTTGAGCACTGCCCCCTCCTTAAATCATACCTTCTCAGGAGGCTTTCTCTGAAGGCTTTGATATCAAATATAATGAATCCAAAACCATATATATACCCTTAAGATAACTTGGAATTTTTTTGTGACAAATGATAAGAGATTACACAATATCCCAGAAAGCAAGATGTACATCCACATCAATTCATAAAAGTAGACTTTAGAAATAGTCATGACTGTTAAAGTGGCCATGTCGGCAATGAAAGATGTGGAATTCATTGTGAATTGAGCAACCATGGCTCGAGCTCGAGTTTGAGCTCAAGCCATGGTTTTAAGATTTTAGCGAGCTCGAGCCATGGCTGCTTAGTTCTTAAAAGTTTATTCTTCTTTGTTTCTTATTACGATACAACTTTTTTTACGTTTTCTTTTATTAGAAAACATAATTTTTTAAATTTAATAATTAATAAGTTTAAAATTTGTAAAAATATGTATTTAAGCTATAATATCGAGTTGAGTAGATTCAAGCTTCACTCCCAAGAATCGAGCCGAGCTCAAAATTGGCTTGGTTTGAATCCACCCCTAAGTTCACTTAAATTTAAAGAGAAATATATATGTAACAGTCAGTTATGAATAACTTCCCAATTAAAAGCAAGCTTTTTAATGGTTTTTATTAACAGTAATAATGTTATAAGCTATACCTCGAGTTTTGCTATCATTTTAATGTAACAATTCTGTTTATATGCATATCTACTATACCAATGAATACAAAAAAATTTATGATCACAGAGCTTTTATAGCTTTTTGTTTGCTATTTTTCATTGTACATTGTTTTGCGATCATTGAAACAAATCCATAATGTTTGTGGACATCTTGTTCACTCTTTTATAATTATTTTGTTCATTCAATGAAATTCGTACATTTTTTGCAAAAAAAAACTTATAAGCATGAATGTTTATAAATAGAACAGTGCAAGGTTATTTCTTTTAGGATGCATACTCTTAACTATAATGCACACAAGGCTATCAATGTTCTGGTAGAAATGAAACATAGTTATTTTCATTTTTCTTTCAAAATACTTAAGAAAATATAAAGTGGAAACAAAATGCACTAGTAACAATCAAACCCTACATAAAATCTCATGCAACATTAAGCACCCAAATAATTTACTACTAACTGGTTCTACAATAAATTTATGTTAAGATATGAATCACGACAAAAAGATAATACGGTGACTGGACGATCGAGTCCTTCCCCTACACCAAGGGTGAAAAGTTTAAAAAGTCGGGTAAAATGTCTAATAGTGTTTGCCCTTTTTCTTCTTAACTCATTTATGTTAGTTGCTAGTGCTTACAATCCTTTTCTTATAGTTGCCGTTAAGAACCTTTGGGTAGCCAAGCTTATTTCTGTTATTTTTTTCCATTGAACAATAAAGAGGTTTGCTCGTATGTATCTTTCCTCAACTATTTTCTTAGTTCGTATATTGTAGATAACATAATTACTTCATTTGTAGATATGTTGCCACCGATGCCCTCTACGTATTAGCTTAATCTTTTGAATGTCAAGGTGAGTTCCTATCTTGAGGAAATCAATTCTTCTTCCGTAGCCTAGAGGTAAAGATGAAAGTTTTCTCTTGCTTAAGATAAGAGCAAAAAGAAGGAAGGTGAAGTTGTCTATGGGAAGAAGTAACACACAAACCGTCCTTTATTGGTTTTTAGTTAGGGGCAAGCCTCCACCTCTTTTGCCCATCCTTAAAGATAGGTTTTGACTGTGGGAACAACCACGGAGAGTCTAGCGGCCGACCTTCTCTGTTTTTAGTAAGGTGGTTTCAACATGGTAGGTTCCCAAGCGCAAGCAGGATCATGTCAATTAGTTGAAAAGGCTTACTACAATAAACTGTGAGGTACATTCTCTTTCCCCCATTTGTTTTCTTTTTTTCTTTTATGATCGGAGAACCTTGCCCGAATTCATTGGACATGTAAATTCTAGAATGCAGTGACTGAACCCACAACTATTGCATCTGATAATTTAAGGTTTCGCTTTGTTGTAGCACTGCACTAGTCAATCTCAGGTTAATCAATCTATGTTTTTCACATCAAAGGGAGATTATACTAGTCGAACTCTTACTTTTTATGAAGGGTCTTTTCACTTAACCATTTATGTTAACCCTTGGGTCTTTTCTTGCATTGAATGGCAATATATTCATTGTTTTCTTTCTTTAAGTATCTTGTGCAAATGACTATCTTCTACAATCAATCTCCTGCTCATCTCCAAAATGACAACCAAAACGAGGTTTCCCAACTCAAGGAGTCACTCCTAGACATTAAGCAACGATTGTAGGCCATGAAGTTAATGAAATCCAATGGCCTTCTGATACTGACTACGTCGCTACACACATTTAACGAAATCCAATGGCTTTCCAATATTGACTATGTCTTTACACACCTTGTAGAAATTGAAGAAGAAAGGGATGATAGTTTAAGTTAGGGAACATAGTTTGCATTGTTGAGATATAGGATGCTTAGGTGTTTAGAGTGAGACTGACAGAGGGAATATGGGGATTTGCATAGAGTTTTGAGAAGATAGAGAAGATGAAGATTAAGTTTATGAGGGATTTGTGGTGTATGCAGGGCGAAACTAGACAAGGGTAGGCCTAGCCCTACCCTTAAATCTGAATTTTTTTTTGAAAATTTTAGGTCAGACCCATCATTGTTATAGGTTTGAATAATTGTTATAAGTTTGTTAGGTCCACCCTTGTTAAAAGTTTGAACAAATGTTTTAAGTTTGTTAGGTCTATCCTTGTAACAAACCTGAATAATTGTTAAGACCAAGTACATTTTTTTGTTTGAGCTATTTTAAGAAATTTTTTAAAATAGTTTCTTTATGTCTTTAGGCATATAAGTTTGGTGTAAATGTGAAATTTACTTATTCAAATCTCAAAACCTTAAGAGAGATCGATTCCGTGCATTTGGGACAAATTTGTTCATTTTGCTTTTAGGTTAAGGTATGTAAATTAATTTAATTTTTTTATCCATTCAATTTGTAATTTAAGTACATAAAAATTAATCACAATGAAACCTTCAAGAATTAATGCATATGAGTGTGTCTATTAGATGCCAATAATATGTTTAATAAAATGTCTCTGTGTCAATATCTATGTGCCACCCATTTCTTCATTCTAATAGATTGACTCAAAATTAAAAACAAAATTTATTACAATTTGATTTCAGTGTTATATTTATTGCAAGATAATGAGTTTATGATGGTAGATGTTGAATGATTTCACTATCACAAAGAAAGAAACTAATATTTCAAGTATTCTGAAAGAGTTCCAATTAGTACATTTTCAAAAGTTATATACTATATATTATTACTTCCATGTAATCTGTGAGATTACAAAGTTAATAATAAAATTAATTATTCACCAATACTTTAGTATTCATGATAAAAGTAATGTTGTAAACTTAAAAAAAATCTAATTAATTTTTTGAATGAAGCATACCTAAATATATTTTAATAATTTGGTTTTTATGATTTAAATTTTAGTAGAATAGGGAAATATAGATGTACATCTATACATTATAGATTTACTAGATTTGTTTTGTGGTGTTTGGATTGTAATTATGGCTTGACTCGAGTTAAAATGAGTTGAGCTTGAGCTTGTTGAACTCTCTTTAAAATTACTCTTGTTTTGCTTCATATTGCAATTGAGTAAAAATAATTAAAACAACATTATTTTGAAGTGTATTAGTCAAAATGATATCATTTTAGTCGATTCATATAAAATTTTTTTACGGTCATACTTGACAAGTCGAACACTCATTAATCTCAAGCTTAATAATATCTAACTTTTAGGTCAAGCTGAAGTTTGAGTTTGTTTGAACTGTGTCCATTTCGGACTTGTTTGACTCAAGTGCATTTTCAAACTCAAACAAACTCGATTTGAATCTAACTCTAATTGTAATAAGAAAATCATCATTTGTGGTATATAATTTAGTATTTGCTTAAGTATTGTATTGATTGATTGATGAATAATAACAGTCATGCAAACTCTTACGTAACAAAAATTCTAGTTCTACCCTTAATTAGTAAATACACGTATTATTCATGTTCTCGTATTATTCGCGTATTAAACAAGTTCAAAAGAATTTTTGAACTCAAAATGTATTAAACGTATATTTTACGTCTTTTTTATATTAAACGAGAATTATATGTTGTATTTTATGTTTTTCATATTTTTAAAATTTTGGTTAAACTTAAAGCATAAAATTGTATCTCTTATTTTCAATTATCTATAAAAATGTCATCGTTATTTAAAAAAAAACTTAACAACATTTATTTCTTAATTTCCAAATTTTACGTTTTCTAGCCTATAATCTAAAGTTTAAAATTTATACTGATTAATTTGTTTGTTTTTCCCTATTAATTAGTATGTTACTTATTATACAAAAAAATTTGATTATGTATTATATTATATTAGGTTTAATAGTTAATTAAATACTTTATATTTAAATTGTTATATTGATTTTCAATAGAAGATTCATAAAAAATACTAAAATTATTATAATATTGTTTTATTTTTGAAAATATATTATTGATGATATATCGTATTAAATCTGTATATATACATTTTGTATTTTTTTCGTATAAAAATTTTAAGGACTTTTTTTTACAAATGTATTTTTCATTATTCACCATATTATATCTATAAAATTTGCGTATCATTTTGTTTGTTCTCATATATAATAACTAGGGTTTTATCATTAGGTGTATGTCGAGGATAGAGTGGAAAGGAAATTAATATTTTCCCATGAGATTGAGACATAGATTCCTTTTTATTCTTATAACGAAGATAGAGCAGGCAATACTTTTCGTCTTCCTAAACGAGGATGGAGAATGGAAAACTTTGCCTCACCCTCTTCCTGTCTTTAGTATCCACAAATGTAACACCATTTTAACATAAGATGAATTGCTAACAAGTATTCATTAATGAGGTCAGTCTAGAGAATGTGTTTGCCTGAGGCAAAATTTTGATTACCTTTCGATCTACCTAACCGAAGAGGTTTATACGGCTAAGAAGAAAGATTTTCATTCTCTTCTAGCCTATAGTGTAATGGCCTGTGTAACTGAGTTGTAAAATCAACTTACAAATATTTTTAATTATGTCGACACTGTTAAAATTCCCAAAAGCATAATATTTGATTATCTAAACAATCTATTTTATATTATTAATATTATTTTCATTAATTTATTTAAGATTTTGATAATATTTTATTATCAAAAACCATATAATAAATAATATTAGGATAATTACATTATCAATATTAAAATATTATTATGGTAATTTTTAGTTTTGTTTATTAATTTTTAATAAAAAATACTTTTATTTTTGTTTATTAATTTTTAATAAAAAATATTTTATTTTTAATTAAATTAATGAGTTATTATAAAAAAATATTTTTGAAAAAATATATATTAATAATTTTAAAAAATAATTTAATTAATGAGAAGAATTCTAATATATTATTGTAAAGAAAAATATGTTAGAAAAAATTAATATTATGTGTATCTATTTAATATAAACAAATATATATATATATATATTTATACATGTCATCACATGATTAAGTATTATTTTATCTTTAATTTAATATCATTTAATCGTATGATAACACATATAAATACGTACGTATTTATGTATCTAAAGTAGGAACACATAGTTTTATTGGTTAGCAAATATACAAAAGTAAATATTTAATATAATATAGAGAACATAAAAAAATCCTAATAAAACTTTGCATATCTATTTTGAGTATATAAATAGATACATATTTGATATATGTTATCATATAATTGAATTATTTTGAATAAAAGGTAAAATAATATTTAATCATATAATAATATATAAATATATATCTATTTATATATTTGAAATAAATTTGCATAAGATATTTCAAAATTTTATTATTTTATTTAGGGGGCGTTTAGTTTGGATAATAAAGATTATCTTGAAAATAGATTACTTAGAAAATTATTTGGTATAAATGATTACTATATCTGATAAAATTTGATAGATATAAATAATTTTATGTTTGACTAAAAGTAATAAAAAAATATTTATAAATTATTTTACTTAAATATTTTTAACTTAATTATTTTTAAATATTTTTTATATTATTTTTTATATTAATTAAAAATAAATTTAGTTTTAAAAAATTAATAAATAATAATATAATTATAATAAAATATAATATTTTAATAATTGTCAATTATATTATTTATTATATTTATATTAATAATAAAAATAAAAATAAAATAAAATAATAAAAAATAAATTATTAAAATAATCGCTAAATGGTTGGATATTATCGTGGAATTCTGTTGGAATCTAGATGCCCAGAACCGATGCATGCGACAAAATGAATTGAGTTGTCCAAATGCAAAACACACCAGCAGCCAAATCAAAGCAGCAAAATGGCCCTTCTGATTTCCTCCTTTACCATCGTTGGATTTGCAGGTTTAGGTTTGAGGTTGACATACTTTCCATTATTGCACCTGTCACTTTCATGAGCTCAATGGCCGATGCCTCAGCCAATTATATCACGGCACACGGCCTACGTCAATATTATTTCTAAATCGCAATAATTAGGAGTATATTTAATTCAATTTATTACTCATAATTATTACCAAAAATTAGATTAGGACCTGAAATCAAGAAGTTTAGATGCGTTTCAAGAAACTTGAACTGTAGTTGACCTTGACCAAATGACCATCAGATGAGAACATTTGCACCTTAATCAACGACAGTAAACCCTCGTCCGCATTATCTGCCACATAAACACCAACACCGTAACAACCACTCCTCGTCGTTCTCGCGTCTCGAATCTCAACGTAAAACTCAAAGTATGTATATGTAAATTCCAAAGCACTAAATACATCAAATTAAATAACAGAAAGGAATTTTTAAAAAGCAAAAAAAAAAAAAAAAAATGAAAAACAAAAGAAAAGCCACCTCAGCTCTCCCAGCCAGCCTCCTCACAACCCCTGCCCGAACATGAAACAAGAAGCTTGCTCACGTTTTTTTTCTCTCTCTGAAACTAAAACTAAAACTAAATCCCTCTCTCTTTCCAAAAATGCAAATCTTCTGAAAAGGAACTCCAAACCCTAATTTAATTATTATATTCTTTTCTTTTACTTTCTGTCTAGATTTCGAATATCTCGATTTTGAATCTGTGAAATGTGTTTTCTGGAAAACGATTGAAGAGGGAAACAAAGACGAAGAAGCATAGGATTTAGTTTTCTTTAATTTTATGTGGAGCAGAGAAATGAGTTTGTTATTGATGAATCAAGTTCGGCGATGGCAGAGGACCATGATCCTCTCGTTGCTTTGTGTTTCGGTGATCGCTCCGATTGTGTTCGTCTCTACCAGACTCAAAACCTTCAGTCCCGTAGGTAAGCTTTCGTAAAAATACTCGTGAATCAATTACTTTCTTCTCTGTTTTGCGTATACTGAATATTTGTATAATAGTAGAAAGCTTTAGTGATGATAGTGTGCGTGATCATATGAATTGATATATATTTCCAATAAGATTTAATCAGATGTTGAATGTTTGAGTGATGGATGTGCTTGGTGATTATTGCATTTCCTTGAAGTTGATTGATTTATTCGTATATATGGATCATTATTCATGCTGTGTTGTTTGTACAGATAATTAATGGTGATTTGATGGGTGTGTGTTGATTGATCTTATTTCTTTTGCCTTTTTTTTTTTTTTTTTAATTTTAATGTCTTGCAGGAAAGAAAGAGTTCATGGATGACTTGTCTACTACAGTACGAATCCACTTTCTTTGAATCTCGTTGTTCTATTTTGCTTCTTACTCTGTTTGGTTGCTGGCAGAAATAGAATCAAAGAAATTAAATCAAGTTCTGGATTTACTGTAATCTATTAGTTTTAAGCACTGAAGTGAGAAATCTCGCTTTCCAGTGGGGAAAACTGCTGTATTTTGGTAAACTACTAGAGGTTGAAAAACGTTAGGTTTATCCTTTCAGTTGTCCTGGCAGCTAAATGGATTATATGGATTATAGATTTTTCCTTTTTGCTGATTGAAGACCGATTTTGTTTGTTTGGTGCAGAAACTTTTGACAGAGAATATAAGACTTAATGCAATTGAGCAGGTAATTTTGATTTGTTCTTGTACTGTGGTTTGCTTTCTACATTTTAGTTTGATATTTGTTAGTTTGAGTATGTGGAATTTGCATGCTTTGTGGTTTAGGAAGCTGGGGAAGGCATAAAAGAGCCAAAACTGGTGGTATACAAAGACAAGGATTTTGGTTCTGCAGTTAGTTTAGGCAATTCTGATGAGAATAACAAGTCCGACCAATTTGATAGTGCTGGCAATACTTTCAATATTTTGGGAAGTAATGGTTGGTATCATCATGATATGTAATTTTTTTTCTTTTCTTTGACTTCTTACTTCATAGATTGTAAACTGAAATTTATTTTTCAATTTTTCAGGAAAGAATGGTGAAAGAAAAGAAGAAAAAAAGCAATTAGAATGGAAGGCAGTATCCCATGAAAAGGTATGCATATATAGGATAACTCTAATTTGAGTTCAATCTGGATTGCCATGCTAGTGCCAGGTATGATCCATGACAGGTAAGGCCAGATATTTTTCAAAGATTATGAATAAATTGATAGGGATTATACTTTCAGTGGTTTGAAACACCTTCGCTTCAATTTACGCTTTTACATATCAGGATTTATGTGTCTCCTAATAGGTAAAAAAATAATGATAATATGATTCTTTGTCCTCTCCTTTGTGTGTGAAGATCAATTGTATGCATTTGAGATATACAAGTTTGTGTAACCATTTATATTTCATATTCAATATTATATTTTATTATTTCAACCTTTTCAATTTGCATGTGTTTTTCAATTTGTTCTTGGTTACAGAGGCAGACCAATCTAAAAGCAGCTCAACATGATGAAAAGCCACACCCTCCAGTGTTGAGAGTGACAGATGTGAAGGTGAGGCTGATCAGAGATCAAGTGATTAGAGCTAAAGCATACTTGAGTTTTTCACCATCAGGCAGTAATTCTCACTTAGTAAGAGAGTTGAGAACTCGAATTAAGGAGTTGGAGCGAGCAGTGGGTGATGCCACTAAGGATTCGGATTTATCAAAGAGGTACAAAGATTTCTTATCCCTTTTTCAGCTAGATTAACCCAAGGATACGTTGGATTTTTGGAAAAAGAATTTGGTGAGAATTTTGTGTACTGATTGAATAAGATATTCTTATATGGCACTTGAAAAATTACAATAAGGGTGCGTTTGGTTGACGGTTTTTAAAATTACCTTGGTAATCTATCTTTTATTCCCTTGTTTGGTTTGTCAGTAATAAAATATTACAGTAATCTTCTATTACCAATGCTGACGTGGCAGGTAATATAGGTGGTAATCTGACTACCACCTTCACCTTAGGTATTTAAAGATTACTGGGGTAATCTTGAGTTTATTATAGAAAAATTATTATGTATTAATTTTTTAAGATCAAAATAAATTTATTTTTAATTAATATGACAAATAATATAAAAAATATTTAAAAATAATTATATTCAAGGACATTTAAGTAAAATAATTTACTAGTAATCTTTTATTACCTTTAACCAAACACAATAATTATTTATACCTATCAAATTTTATCAAACATAGTAATCATTTATACCCAGTAATCTTTTAAGTAATCTATCTTCAAAGTAATCTTTCTATTTTAGTAATCAAATATTACCCAAACCAAACGCCCCCTAAGGAAAAAATTATACCAAATTCTTTGTAGGAATGACCAATAAAAAAATTTGGGATCTGAGGACCATTGAATTTGCAGAGCTTTGCAGAAAATGAAAGGAATGGAGGTTACCTTGTACAAAGCCAGTCGTGTCTTCCCCGACTGCCATGCAATGGCTACTAAGCTCCGTGCTATGGCACACAATGCTGAAGAATATGTCCATGTGCAGGAGAATCAGGCTTCATATCTTATTCAGCTTGCTGCTAGAACCACCCCAAAAGGCCTTCATTGCCTTGCTATGCAGCTGACAACTGAATACTTTTCCCTGCAACCCGAAGAGAGGCAGTTCCCGAACCAAAAGAAGTTGCACAGTCCAAATCTTCATCACTATGCTGTTTTCTCTGACAATATTATGGCTTCTGCTGCGGTTGTTAACTCCACAGTTTCTTCTGCAGCGGTAAATGCCTCTGCTTTTCCCGGGAACACTTTTACCCCTATTATTTATGATAATTCTAGCTCATCTTAACTTCTGTAATTAATAAAAGTGGAATTACTTTCCCCAAAGGGTAATTTGAAAAGTTATTAGAAGATTAGTCTCAGCCTCATTTTACTATAAACATGTGAGGAATGATTGTTTGTATTTGTGTAATTTTTGTGCTGAAATGTTGCTGATGCGCCTCACATGGTTCTATTAAGCCAAAGGTGAAGTGCTATGAACCTAATCATCTGTTATAATTTATGGTCAATTTATCTGCAGTCTTGTCCAACTGTCAAGGGAGAGTTGGGACATCTTGAGCCCTTCTCAAATTTGACCATGGTTTAATCAATAGAGCAGTTAGGATCACCTGTCTTTAATTGTTATTAACAACTTATCTTTAATTGGATATGTTGGATATCTTTACATGGTTTTTTTTTTTTCTAAGTATAAATGCAGAAATTCTTATCAGCTAATTCATACACTTGAACGCATTGCATATACACATGGATATTTTGAGTGGACTAGAATCTTTAGCACTATTAAAGTCTGTCAAGTGCATTATTCAACATACTATGTTAATTCATGAATTTGTGCTCCGAGATATCAATTGGAATTTCTTTAGGTATTTCTTACCATGATTCTGTCATTGCACCGCCTTTCAGTGTGGTAATTCTGATTCAAACCTTATATTAGATGCAGGAAGCATGATTATTATTACTTGAACTTTTGCAGGAACCAGAGAAAATTGTATTTCATGTGGTGACTGATTCTCTCAACTTCCCAGCAATCTCCATGTGGTTCTTATTCAATCCTCCTGGCAAAGCTACTATCGAGGTCCAGAGCCTAGACGACTTCAAATGGTTTTCCACCAATTATGATTCAATATTGAAGAAGCACAATACAGAGGACCCAAGATTTGCTTCAGCACTGAACCACCTTCGCTTTTTTCTTCCAGACGTCTTCCCTGCATTGAATAAGGTTGTACTTTTTGACCATGATGTGGTAGTGCAGGGTGATCTATCTAGACTTTGGAATGTTGACATGAAAGGGAAAGTAAATGGTGCAGTGGAGACTTGTAAAGCAACCGAAGCTTCTTTTCGTCGGATGGATATGTTTCTCAACTTCTCAGATCCATTGGTAGCAAATAGATTTGATGTCAATGCTTGTACATGGGCATTTGGGATGAATTTGTTTGATCTTCAACGGTGGAGGAGAAGGAATCTAACTTCTGTATATCATAAATATTTACACCTGGTATGGGATTCTATAACAGCATATTCATATACATACGTAAATCAATCTCAGATACAATGTTTATTCTAATGACGTGTCTTCATGGTTGTATGTTTCAGGGATATAAGAGGCCATTGTGGAAGGCTGGGAGCTTGCCTTTAGGTTGGGTCACTTTCTATAACCAGACAGTGGCTTTAGGCCGGAGATGGCATTTGCTTGGGCTAGGTTACAACTCAGGCATCCCAAGGCGAGAAATTGAGCAAGCAGCAGTGATTCACTATGATGGAGTAATGAAACCATGGTTGGACATCGGAATTTCGAAATATAAAGGCTACTGGGGAAAACATATCAAATACGATCACCCCTTTTTACAACGGTGCAACATACACGAGTAATTGAGTATTTCTACATTAATAAGGGGTAGAATTTAATTGATCTACACTACACCACATTATTCTGGCTACACTTTATTCTTTGATGATCTCATGTAAATTTCAACCCAATTTTATTCCAAAATTTTTCCGGCAGTAATGTTCTAGGTGCTGAGTATCATGCGACTTATAGCAATAACTAAGTGTTGTAGCAAGTCTCTAGGTTATGTTATAGTGCTGGACTGGAAGAAGTCTGTACATAACCCTCATTTCACGTTATTGCCTTTGAATGATATGGTTGGAAAAGGACAGCCGTATTATTCATTTTTACATCATTTGTATTGATGATTCCTAAGTTCCATATTTGTTTTTGGATCTCTATCCTAATACGCGTCTCCGAGGTGTCAGTGATTTGGTTGATGAACTTGACTGGATGCGAGAGGATGAAGTGGGAGACACGTGGGAGTAAGTGGTTGGAGGTGTGTGGATAAAGGATATCAAATGATGGATTACCTATCCAATCGTCATGTGTGGTGGCAAGTTCGGACTCAAAAATATTATCCTGTAAATAATTTTCCAAATTACATACAAAAATTAGCTCTAAATTCAACTTCTTCTCACACCGTTTTGAACAAAACAATGGCCACCATTTCCGCCGCTGCCTCAACTTCTTCGGTCACCCGAGCCACTCTTGTTCACAGGCCTCCCACCGGGGCGTCTGCATCACCTGTTCTTGGTAAAATCTTTAGTTTTTCCTGCTGCAAGGATGATGATTTGTTCTTGGTTTTGCTATTTAAATAAAAAAAAATTTGTTTATATTTTGTTCATTATGGAAGCCGATGTGGAGAGAAATTATTGACTAGTTAACAGACTTTTGTAATAGAATTAGTAGTTTTAAGTGGGTAATAGTTTAGTTAATAAGATTCCCATGAAATCAGTGGTGCCAATTTCATCCTCAAATTTGTGAGCTTAATCATGTATAGGCTTTTGCGAAATTTTCCCGTGGTATATTTTATATATATATATATATATGCAGGGTTGCCACGAATGGCAATGAAGGGGAAAGTAAGGTTTTCCATGAAGGGAAAGCAGGACAATAAGCCATGCTTGGGAATGAGCGCATCAGTGTTGGCAGCTGCCTGCGCAGCCACCATGTCAAACCCTGCAGCCATGGCTCTGGTGGATGAGAGAATGACCACTGAAGGAACAGGTCTTCCATTTGGTTTGAGCAACAATCTTCTTGGGTGGATTCTTTTGGGTGTGTTTGGTCTAATTTGGGCTCTTTATTTCCCTTACACTGCTAGTCTTGATGAAGACGAAGACTCTGGATTGTCCCTTTGAATCCATGCCAAACCAAATCCCCATTACAGAAATGTAAAGAGTTTGGCCATTAGTCCTGTGTTACAACTGTAGTAAAACTACCTTTTTCTGTGGCTTATTTGTGTATTGTTTCTCAACTCTTTGATTTCATTTCTGTTTTTGCTTCAATGATCCTGTTCATGGAATCATGTAGAGATTGTATGATCAAAAGGAAAATAATGGATCTGAATTGGTCATGCTGCAACCATTCATGCTCATTGCAAGCATAACTATGAGAAGACCTCCTATCATAATAAATCAGTTGATCATCTTTGCCAGTAACATACCACTGTCCCATTTTCATTTATTATGAGGTTCCATCTTCACATTAACTTTTAGGGGTTGTTTGGTTTCAGAAATATGAAGAGTATTTTGATAATCTATCTTTTATTATTTATGTTATCTTGTTTGGTTTGTTAGTAATAAAAAATTATGATAATCTTCTATTATTAATATTGACGTAACAAGTAATATAAGTGGTAATCTAATTGTCACATTCACCATAGGTATTAAAAAATTATCATGATAATCTTGATTTTATTATAATTATATTATAATTTATTAATTTTTTGAGACAAAAATAAATTTAATTTTAATTAATATAACAAATATTTAAAAATAATTATATTTAAGGGCATTTAAGTAAACTAATTTATTAGTATTCTTTTATTACCTTTAATCAAATACAATAATTATTTATACCTATTAAATTTTATTAAATATAATAATAATTTATATCTAGTAATATATTTTTAAAGTAATCTATTTATTTTGATAATAAAACATTACATAAACCAAATGCTCAAATTCAGATATACAATTTTATTCTCATTCTTAACCTTTCAACAAAATCTCTAACATTCCTAAACCCTATCAATCATTTTTTTTATCTCAATCTCATATCCAAAATCTCAAAACAAAAAATATAGCTAAATCTAGCTATTCAAATCAATATGTACATGTTTTTTTCTTATAATTTGATGGATTATTGTATTTGAAAAAAAAAAAAAAGGTAATATAGCGAGATTTTCATGAATTAGATGAAAAATTAATTTTTTTCATAATTTTGGTGTATTACGGTAAGCTTTACATGGTTACGATAACTCCGAGTGTGAGGGTAAGTGGAAGATTTTAAAATATGAGGGTTTAAAAAATTTTAGCAGCATATTTAGGATGTATTTGAAAAATATAAAAGCTAAATGAAATTTAAGCTTTTCCAAAAATTCCAGTGTATTACACCAAATGAAACATTGTACACATACACTAAACTTAAAATGAGAATTAGAGTTAAGATTTTAAAATATAACTGAGAGTTGGTGAAATTATCACTACCATATTCAAGTGTGCATCTACAAAAATCTTGAAAACAAAGTTTATTATGGATATATACATAACAAGAAATTATAGTTAATATTGCAAAGGCGTATAATATTGACATTTTATATATAAACATTGCGAGCCAAAAAATTGAGTACTAAATGTCTCAAGAGGTTCATTAGAAGAGTTTTCCATGTTATTTTCTAAGTATTGTTATCACTTAGAGCTATGTAACCATGGTATTGTTTTACATATTGAAGCATATGCTAACAGATAGATTAAATACTCATTTATATTATTAAAGTGTTATATAAGAGCGTTCTTATAGTATATCTGTCTAGTTTTTGGCATTGAAGACATATTTTTTTAGGGTAGATATCTTGATATGCTATTTATTGTTGTAACTAAATATAAGAATAATCAAATTTATCTATTCGTCTTTGGTGTGGGAGATCATGAGGGAACTAAGTCTTGGATGTGTTTCATAAGCAAAGTTTGTGAATGAATTGGTGATGTGCATGATTTAGTTGTCATTTTAGTTAGACATCTCGGTATTGTACCCATGCTGAACAAATATTTTTTAAATGCGTACTATGGATGTTTTTTTGATAAGTTAGAAAATATATTAACCAGAAAAAGAAAAAAAAACCTTCAAAAGAAGAGCCTGAAACAACCTAAGCTCACTCTTTTTGAAAGGCAAGGACAACAAACTAAAAACAAAAGTTGGTAAGAAAACTCACACAACAACTACTAAAAGAATCTACTTCTCTTGAGGGTTTATCAAAGTTCAAATAAATATAGGGCTCAAGAGGGTTTATCAAAGTTCAAATAAAGACAGGGCTCAAGAGGAGGACAAAACAACACCCTAGTAATAACAAAGACAAAAGAGAGAAATTTCCACTCCCACTGTACAAAACCATATGATAATTACAATCTAAAGCCAAACCATTAGGCAGAGAACACTGGGCAGCACAGGACCATAATAGAATACTATAGTAGCAAAGAAACTAGGTTGAAGTAACTATAGTAAAACTAGGCAGAGGCAAAAGTTGGGTAGAAAGCTAGTTGCAGCAGTTGATGTTTAATCTACAACACTCGGAAACAAAGCCTGTGCAGCAAGCACTACATAAGCTAGAATGAGGATTTGGCTAGAAGACTTGGGAATTGAAGTAGCAAAAACATGGAGAAGCTCTCTGCAAACCGAATTTGGATGCTTTGGGAGACAAGGCAACAAAGAAAAAATCTTGACAATTTGCAATTTTATGGAAACTACGGCAACCAAGAGAGAGTTGGAGCATTGGAACACTAGAGAACTAGAGCAGTATGAAGAGACAACAACCAAGAGAACATTAGAACACTAGGGTAGGAGAGCTTGCTGCAGACTGGATAATATGCACTATGGAAATTTTTTAAGCATCATGTATTGCAAGAAAAAAGCAAAGCTTATCTACTGCATGTACCACTAGAGCAGGCATGGAAGGTGGCAGTAGCCATCATCAAAGCCCTAAGGCAGTTGAAACAAGTTTTTAGAGATAGAGGTTTCACCTGTAAAAAAGCACACATGTTAATAGGGGTGAACAAAACTGGTTAACTGGTTTTGTAAACCGAACTGAATTTTCAGTTTTATAAAAATTACGAATCGAAACTGAACCATTTTACACATTAACTGATTTATAACCGAATCGAAATTATTGGATAACCGATCCGAATTTTCGGTTACCCAATTTTGAACCGAATTTTAACAATTAATTTTTCAAATTTTCAATTAAGCTTTTAATATGAATTGTTTTTTTTTTTATAATTTTAGCTTTCACTAAACACTAAAGTTAAGTAAATTTTAAATGATACCATGTTTAATATAAATACATACAAATATGATTCAATCGAGTATTAAATTAATTTACAAAATAAGTACAAATTAAGAAATTGAAGAACTGCAACAATTCGTGTAAATCGGTAACATATTTTTTTTGTACTTTATGACAATATCTTCAACCTCTAGATAATTAATGAATCAAGAAAATAAGTTAAAAAAACTAGCATTAGAAAATTCTCTTACACCTAAATATAAATTCAATATCATTCATTTCACATACCAAGACATTGAACATATATTCAATAAATTTTTCAAACAATAACTATGTAACTAAATGAATAACACACAAAATAAAAAAATAAATAGAGAAATAAAAACTTAAGACTAAAGTATGAGATTGAATTGAATAACTCACCACGAAGATGAAAAAATGGCATTGAGACTAGAGAAATTGTATCAATCATCCTCTCAATGAATAGTGGTAGTTTCCATTGGCGAAGGTGAAAATTCTTCAAAAAATAAAAAACAAATAATCTTAAATATAATTAATACATAAGATAGAAATAACCCATTTCATGATTATATAATTTAATATAACAATTCTTAAATCACAATCAATCATTTCAACAATCATAATATTTACAACATGTATCATAAACAATTTACAAATTATTTATGCATGTTTGTGAATAATTTTACTTTTTACCTAATTCAATGTTTGCTATCTCTTGCAAGCTTTTTTCAATTATAAATAGTTCACGTGGTCCTCGGATCCAATCTTGTGCACAAATAAGAGTTTCTACCATCTTAGGAGTAAGAGAGCTACGAAATGGACCTAATACACGACCCCCAGTACTAAAAGCTGACTCAGATGCAACAGTTGAAACAGGCATAGCCAAAACATCTTGTTTCTACTAAACAAAGAATTTGATATCTTGGTGAATTCATTTTCCACCAATTTAAGATATCAAACTTCTTGTCTCTATCATCATCAATGTCTTCGGCTAAATATTTATCCAACTCAGATTTAGGTTACATAGCTCGTTGTCCAGCCCTTTCTTCATTATACATAACCATCATGAAATCTTCAAGATCAAGATTTATATCACCAATATCAACATTGTTTATACCTTGAGATTCCTCAATTGATTGCATACTATGAGAAATATTAAGCAAATTGTATTCTTCATATAAAGCATACAAAGTCTCTTTTACTTTTGTTTTCAACTTATCAGCATCAACAACATCATAGGAATGATTGATAACCCAATTCACATACTCTAACTTGTACCTAAAATCCAATACCACTGCAATGAACAACATTAGGTTAATATTATTAATATTTCCCCAAATTTGTTATGTTTTCCCTTCATCTTTTTAGCCATTTGACATAATTTATGATCATTGCTTTTATACTATGTCGAAATCTTTAACCCAATACCATATATTTCTCACATATATGCATTACCTATAACATAAAGAGAACCAGACACACGTAGAGTTGTATCACAAAAACTTTTTAGAAAAAGCAACAAATAACAAGTATATTCCCAATCAGTAGGCGTAGGAACACCCTTTTACTTATCCCTATTAAGCTCAGCTCGATACTTACTATCTTAAAGCTCTAACAAGTCAAATGCTCTTTGAAATTTTATAGCCACATCCAACATCAAATAAATTGAGTTCCATCTTGTTTCAACAATAAAAGCCAACAAACATTTACATTCAATTTTTT
This sequence comes from Mangifera indica, assembly GCF_011075055.1. Lineage (NCBI taxonomy): Eukaryota > Viridiplantae > Streptophyta > Magnoliopsida > Sapindales > Anacardiaceae > Mangifera > Mangifera indica. Next base: position 7,613,173 of record NC_058150.1, on the reverse strand, counting down.
CTTGTTCTACACAATCTTTAAACTTTTTCAATCTCATTAGAGAAGACCTTACATATCTTACAGTGGAACGAATTCTAAAAATAGAGTCATCCATATCTTTTAACCCTTCTTTTACAGTTAGACTCAATATATACGCACAACATCTCATATGAAGATAATCATCATTCAATACACTATTATTCCAACGTTTTAACCTTTGCTTAAGATAATTTAGTCCTGTATCATTAAAGCTTGCATTATAACCAGTTATGGTGAGTATCTTAGAAATTTTCCATTAAAGCAAACGATTCTCAACTGTCTTGCTAATAGTTAAACCTTTATGACTCGAAATTGAACAAAAATTTAGAATCTTTTTGTTTAGTTTCCAATTCTCATCAATAAAGTGAGTTGTAAGACACATGTAATTGAGGTTTTGACAAGATGTCCATGTATCAGTTGTGAGACAAACTCTATGAGGGAACTTAACAAAGAAATTCCTCAACTTCTCTTTCTCCTCAACAAAAAATTTAAAACAATCTCTAGCCACAGTAATACGTGGGGGAACTTGAAACCTAGGTTATGCCACACTCATCATTTCACGAAACCTTTCTTGCTCCACAAACCTAAAAGGTAACTCATCTATAATAATCATTTTTTGCTACAACATGTCTAATTAAATATTTATCAAACTTCCAAGAGTAAAGTGAAGGATATGTGGAAGTAGTCTCAACACCACTTGAGGGATTATGTGTGTGTTTTTGAAATATTAAAATCTTTCGTCTCTTTTTCGCCACATTCAAAGGATATTTTTTACATCTACTTAAATGATTGCGTAAAGAACTAGTACCACTTTTGCTAGGATATGTAAGGATAACCCCGCAATAATTACATGAAGCTATAACATTATTTTTATTTTCACAATCATTTTTTGTAAAATGATCCCACATATCAGAAGCATTTTTCCTAGTTTTTGTAGAACTTACGCGTTTGAGGTCTTTAATTGGTAATGAAGCTACAGAATTCCCACTGTTATCACCGATAGACGACATCTACAATAACAATAAAATATTATGTTAGTAGGCAATATAAAATTGTAAATACTATCATGCTAATAAAACACAATAAAACAATATCAAGCCTTTTTGAACTTATATTAATGTGTATTTGTCATTTTTTGCATTTCTTTAATTCATGAAATTATTCCTGGAGCCCTAACAACTGTTGGTGAGATAGTGGCTCTAACAACTATACATGTTATTTTATGACCCATCTTCATGATTGATGACAGTCTCACTCGATCAAATCTCAATTAATTTGGTTTCCTTAAGTTTTTTCCATGTTGATACCAACATTATTCTACACAGTTTGTGAATGTATAAGATAAATATCATAGTTATTTAAGAGATTGTTAAACCTACTAATTGATAATATTATTTTATTGTTTGACAATACAAATTGCATAATATTATCACTTTGATCTGAAGGGTTAGGATGAGTGGTTTTTAATGAAGGATTTAAACATTCAATTCCCTGTGATATCATATCCCACATGGTCCATAACTACCAAAGTTGTAGCAGTTTATATATCCCCAGTTTATTTGATGAAGTCATAAGTATGATAAGAGAATCTCTGAATAATAGAAAAAAAGTAAAGATAATAGAATAATATATGTTTCTGATCAATGATGAAATTATTTACTACAATAAATCTCTAAGAAAATACATTAAAAAAAGCTTTTAAAAAAAGACATATATTGTCAACTCCACTCATATGATTAATATAATCAGACCATCACCCAAAATCACATGACATATAGATAATAGAAAAGGCAATAACATTTTCATGCTTTTGATAAGAATTTCACAATTGAACACTCACCTATAAGAAATGTGGCGGTTTGTGGTAGGATTTCAATGTCTTTTTGCAAGCCCAAAATCAATAATAAAGACCTGTTGCAAGAATAGAGAAGAGAAAATAACATTACAGTGAAGATTGTTGCAAGTAAGAATGGAGAAGAGAAAATGAAAAAGAAGAGAAAAGAAGATGAGATGTGTTGATCCCTGGTTGCTTGCTTCTTGGACAGCTCTGCAACTGCAACAACTCTGCACGCTAGCTGGCTGGGTGGTTGGAGATATACAAAGAAAGAAAAAGAGCAGTCAAGGATGGAAGTAAAGGAAAAGATAAAAAGCTTTTTTTCTATAAATAAACCTTTGACTTTTTATGTTAATAGAAAATGATAAGTTTCAATTTTTAGGATAAATTTTTTATTATTTTTTAAATTTGAAAATCGAATTATTTATCGGTTAACCGATTTTTCAATTTGAGCAAACCGAAAACCGAATCGAATTTTTAGTTTTCTTAATATTTTGACCAGTAACCGAACTGGTTTTATAGGTATCCTATTTTTCAGTTTGAATACTATTTCGGTTCGATTATTGAAAATTTTTTAACACCCCTACATGTTAAGGGTAAAAACATTGCATCCTATCACCATCATCTAGGATAATGAGCTTGTTGGTTTTGTTTGAAGATGCACAATAGTAATCTCCATCTCTTGGCTATTAACACGTTGCTTTTGGTTAGGCAAACCTTAGTAAGCTTTGAACCATTATCTTGCACAATTCTCTTTATTTTTTCCATTATCTTTTCCTTAATAAGGCTGCCTCTGGTAAAAATCCTATTATTTCTTTCTTTCAAAATGGCATAGACTATTGCCCCAAGACTTATCTTTCCCATCAAAAACTTCAGCTTGTCTCTTCTCTAATCAATGCAAATCTCCCCAACGTACTTGCCCTAGTTTTGACTCCTATATCTTATATTGCTAATATCAAGCACCTTTTCCCAAATAAAGAAGCTAAAGTCACATTAGAAGAATAAGTGATTTATGTCTTCATCATGTTTATCACATAACACACAAGTAGTTGTTGACACAATCCCATGCCTCATTAGCTTGTCCTTTGTCAACAATATTTGTCTTATAGCTAGCCAAAGAATAATTGAATTTCTTGGAATTATCTTTTTGTGTCACACCACATTAGCGCACTCAACCTCACTTTTCTTATTTTGAAATTCATCCCTAGCTGACCTTGTGGAAAAGATACTTGTAGGTTTAGGCAACCATAATACACTATCATCTCCTCATTTAGGATTGTCATTGAACTATTCTTTAATCTTCATCTAATCTCTAGAGTTTGCTAAAGGCCAATTCCAAGTTTCTCCAATAATGATTTCCTTTACCTTCACATTTGTATTAGCCTAGACTTATTTACTAATCTACCTCCAAACCTATCAAGGAGAGGACCATGAGGGTGTCAATTATCCATCCATAGAAAAGTGTTCTCCCCATTCCCTATTCGGTATTTAATTTTCCTTTTTAAGTCATCTCTTGTTTGGAGCAATTCTCTCCACCACCAAGGGCTATCATTGACAACTCTAATCTCTTATATATTTCTTCCTTTTAGACAGTAGGTAGAGATCCAGTTAACCCAAATAGAGTTGTATGTGTTTAGGTGTAATACCCTCAGGTACGTTTCAAGGATATTAATGTCTTTTAGCCTTTCTTTGTGACATTTCTAGTTTTAAATATATATGTTCACATGTATATATATATATATATATATATATATATATATATATATATATATATATATATATATATATATATATATTAATTGAAATGTTTGTATATATCTAAAGAGAGAAAAGACAAAAAGGAAAATTTATGCTTTTTCCATCTTCTCCCATCCATTCCAGAAGCCAGCCTTCTTCATGCTGTTTTATTTTGTTTTGTGAAGAAAAATGAAGGAATCGAAGGGGTTTTGGAAGACAAAATACGAAAAGAAACAAAATGAAGCACTTTGGCAGCCTTGGTAATTAAAAGATCTCTTTCTTTTCTCTTTACCTATGTATATATATCTTGAATGCATGTTATATGAATATGTTAGTGTGTTTTGGTGTTGATTTAAGGTAGTTTTGATGATAAAAGAAGCAAAACAAAAAGGAATGAGCTAACTTGCAAAGTTTGGCTTGAAACAAGGTGAGAGTATTATCCTTAGTATGTTTCATATTTTATGATTTTGGTTCTTTAGCTCTATGTTATAAATGATGATTTTAAAGTTGAGAAATGTTGTTTTGCCATTTGGGATATCTATGTGTGTTAGTTTGTTTATGGTAAAGAGTTTGATAATATTTACCATTTTACCACTGATTTCGTCCCACGTTTTGGCTATCTTATCTGATGAATCATGAGTGCCATTATAGCTTTTTGGAAAGCTCTTTGAATTATCTTTTCAATGATATATAGCTTGTATGAATTAGAGACCGTTTGGACTGTTAAATTGCATGAATAAAGAGACTATCTTACCAAATAAACAGTGAATACAATTTTTTGCCACTGATTTCGTCCCACGTTTTAACTATCTTATCTGATGAATCATGAGTGCCATTATAACTTGTTGGAAATCTCTTTAAATTTTCTTTCCAATGATATATAGCTTGTATGAATTAGATATCGTTTGGATTGTTAAATTGCATGAACAAAAGGTTACCTTAGTAAATAAATAGTAAATTTAGTTTTTTGCCATTGAATTCATCCCACATTTTGACTACCTTATTTGATGAATCATGAGTGCTATTATAGCTTGTTCGAAAGCTTTTTTGAAATCTCTTTTCAATTATATATAGTTTGTATGGATTAGAGACCGTTTGAACTATTAGATTGCATGAACAAAAATACTACTCTACCAAGTGAACAGTCCCATGAACAGTGATTTACCGCTTTGGAAAGAAAGAAAAAAAGAAAAGATGGAGAAAAAGAAAAAGAAAAAAAAAAGAAAGGAAAGGAAAGAAATGAGAGAAAAAGAAAAGAAGAAGACAAGAAAGAAAAGGAATTTGGGCCTCATGATTCAGGGGTCGTCCCAAGAGTATAGTTTGGTAGGTTATGGATAGCTTTAGATGGAAGCAAAATTAGTAAGATATAAGCACACATGCATGCTACGAATTATGATGGGATACTTTACGCTACACTGCCCATAGTAGGGCATGTTCACAATAGGACACGTCTATAGTAGGATATAGATTTATAGTAGGGTATGCTCGTAGTAGAGCATACTCATAGTAGATTACAATTCAGATTCAGAAATAGTGTAGTAAGAGAAAGGAATAGAGCTTGAGCTTAAAAAAATATCAAATCTCTGTAGTTAGCTTCCAAAAAGTATCAAATGGACATCAAATGGGATAAAGTATGACCCAAATCGTAAAGAATGAACTAAATTATCCCCTCAATTTCTTATGAAGGTATGATGTGAGATTGAGTCCTGAGAGTGAGTTAGAACAGGAGAGGTGATAGTTTATTTAATTCCTTCCTTTTACTAAGTGTTCTTATCTCTCACTTCCTTTTCTTTCATGATTGCAGATATGGGTGATCGAGATAGTTGCAAGGTAGGGTCAAGTCAATGAAGATAGATCCAGGCTGAGGTTGGTTACCTATAGTTTTTGTTACATGCATATGATATTGATGATTTTTTGCCCTATTCAGATAGTTGGATAGTTGTATCTATGGGCATGTATATGATTACTCTATGATCTCAAATATTTTCAGATGAGTTTTCATATATGATATATACATTTTTTGTTCACTTATAGATTTTCAATTTTTAGATGAGTTCATTTTAAAGTATTTAAACAAAAAATAAACGCTTCGGAGGGTAGTACTTAGGGAGTGATGTTACATTAGGCAAATATCCCAAATATGTCTGGCCATCATAGCTTTATTCTAATCTTTACATTTCATAATACCTAAAACCCCTTCTTTTCTAGGTAAGCAAATGTCATCCCAAGCTACTTTAGCCTTGTTATGACTAAGATCCACTCCCACCCAAAAACAATCTCAAAGCTTAGCAATAGTGATCTTATGTATCTTGAAAAGAAGAATAAAGTGAGAAGACCAGTAGACTTGAATGCTAAATAGAATAGCTTTGATGAGCATGAGTTTCCCAACATATGAGAGGAATTTTCTTTTCCAAGAAGAAATACTAGCTAAGATTTTGCCAATTCAAGGTTTACAATCCTTCAAGGAAAACTTTGTGGATACTATGGGAACTCCAAGGTACTTGAAAGGAATTGTTCCTTCCTCAAACTAAAGAATGTTAATGGCTCTTTTCTCTTCAATTGATGCCCTTTAAAAGAAGACATTACTTTTAGCATTGTTTGTTATAAGCCTCGACCATCTTTGGAACCTATCCAAAGCCTCTTTAACAAGCTTAACAGAATTCACCTCAGCGTTACAGAAAATGAAGAGGTCATTAGCAAAGCATAGGTGAGTTATTTTGCTCTTCTTACATTTCCAATGATACTCAAACTCCATTTTAGAAGTTATTTCTTCAAGTTTGCGAGAAAATATATTTATGGTAATGACAAAAATATAGGGGGAGATGAGATCCCCCTATCTATGACCCCTTGTGTTTTTGAAGAATCCTTGAAGCTCCCTATTAATACTAAAGGAAAAGGAAGGTGTAGAGATACAATCTTCCACCTATTTATCAAAGGTAGGATGCAACCCAATTTTCCAAAAAACCATACCAATAAATATCCAATCCACCATATCATACGCTTTCATTAAATCAACTTTGATTATGCATCTTTTTCTATTGGCCATCCCCTTATGGTACTTATTGAAGAGCTCATTACACATGAGGATATTATCTCCACTATTTCTTCCCTCCACAAAAGTCGCTTGAGCTTTGTTGATGAACAAAAGGGAGAATGTTTTTTAATTTGTTTGCCATAATTTTAGAGATACATTTGTAAATTGTATTACAACAAGAAATAGACTTATAGTCTTTGCAGCTTGATAGGTTTTCACATTTCGGTATAAAAACAATAATTGTATAATTTACTTCTCTCAAAGGGGAACCTAGTGAAAAGAAGTATTGGATAACATTAATCACATTCTCTCCTACAATCTCCCAAACATTTTTAAAGAATTGAGCATTGAAACCATTCGGCCTTAGGGCTTTATTCCCATCCATATCAAACAAAGGTTGTTTAATTTCCTCATTAGTCATCTCTGATCATTTCATAGGTTATTTCTTTCATAATCTTATAGTTAATCAAGTTATCAAAGTTCTTGTCAATTCTTCCTTCTTGGGGGTTTGCTAGAATCTTTTTAAAGTATTCCACTAACTTTATATTGATTCGAGTTTTTTTCAAAAGTAAAGGAGACATCCTCAAAGAGGAAAACATTGATAACATTTCTACACTTCCTCCCTTTGACATGATTAAAGAAATAGTTTGTGTTTTCATCTCCTTCTTTAAGCCACTGCACTCAAGATTTTTGCGTAATGAAAGATTTTTCCCTCCAACTTAGTGTTGGATACTCATTAGCCTTGCATTTTTCATCTTCCACGAGGTCATAATTGAGAGGAGACCTTAGCAATCTTGCTTGGGCACTCTAAAGAAATGGCACACTATGAATGTTGCCAACAATCAAAGGCTAATATGCACACCAAACACAATAGGGCAAAAACAGTAGTTGGTTTACTTGGTATTAAGATTGTTGGATGTATTTGTATTAATAAAATAATATGTATAAATAATAATATATTATTATATAATTAAGTAATATTTATCTTTAATTTAAACTATTTGCGACTAATTTTGTTTTTTGTATTTTCCCTTAAAAAAAAAACACCCTTCTCCAAGTTCCCGCGGCGGCACCCACGCACGAATTCGACTCTCGCCACGCCGCTCCCTCAACTCCATCCCACCAAACCTCCCCTGGTGACAGCCGCTGCATCCCACCCCGATCCCCGCTACCTCTACTTAACTCGACTCAACACTTCCTATCCGAATAATCATAACCGCTAGTTAAAGGTTTGTTTTGTTCTTTATGTTTTAATTTTATTCTGTTTTTATTGAAAATGATGGTCCATCGAAGTTGGTAGGCACACGCTCGTTTGCGGTGTTTGTCGGTTGCTGTTTCTATTTGAGTGTCTATTGGATGTACTTTGATCGATTTGTTTGTCTGAAAATGTAGGAGACGGTGAAAATGTTTTACCTTAGCAGAATTGAGCACACATTGCGTTTGCCGCCTCATCTCCTTGGCAATCCTCTTGATGAAGCTGTTAAATCAGAGTTAGAAGGTATTTTCTTGGATAAGGTATGTGGGACTTTTTCTTTCCTTACTTTGACTCTACACTTTTTTTTTTTTTTTTAATTTTAAGTTTGTTGGATTTTGATGAACTTTTGGGGATATCATGTGGAAGAAGATAACTATTTTTGTTTTGAAGGTTGTTGCAAATTTGGGACTCTGCATTTCTGTGTATGATATCTGCAAAATTGAAGGTGGCTTTATTTTTCCAGGGGAAGGTGCTTCCACATATGCGGTATATATATGAACTGTAATATGATTATATCCCATGCTTATGTATAGCCTTGACGTCATCAAGTCATTTTCAGGCTTTGTCACAAGCGATTAATGTGCTTGTTGTATTTGCTTCGTTTTGTTCTTGTATTGTAATTATTTTTACTTTGGATTGGATTTGTCAGTGCTACGTTAAGGGGATGTGCATGAAATTGTGCTGCAAGTTTGTGTTTTGTAAATTATATGTATTTACTTTTTCAATGTTATTTTAATATTTATATGTATTTACTTTTCAAAATTTTTTCTAAGTGATTTTATTTTTTTATTTGTATTTACTCTTTGAAAATAAGGCGAGGAGTGAAGATTCCTTGGAGGTTAGGTGGTAAAGCTTCTTTGTCATGGTATTTGGAGACTTTAATTCATTGCTCAATACCCATTACCATTTAACCATTGTTTAGCACCAAAGAGAAGAAATGAAGTGAGATGTCACATAAAATCTCTAGTTGTCCTCAATGGGAATGTGTTTTTTTGATTCTATATTTCCTGGAATAACTATGTTTGTGCAAACTCTCAGAGTTTTGGATTTGTTTATGTGTGTACGTTTTTAGCAACATAACTTAATTAAGTCCTTTATGTTAGTTAATTGATATAAAAGTGAGCTTTTTCGTTTTCTTTTACACTATTTTCATAAACAATTAGGGATCTTAAATTTTACTATTAATCAAATTGATCTGGTATGTATGATTAGGATATTTTTATTGTACCATGGATTCTCTTTATAAAATACAATTTGTAGTTTTGTTGACAATCTTGTTCTGTTCATCTGGCAGGTTGAGTTTAGAATGGTTGTATTTCGCCCCTTTGTGGGAGAGGTTATCACTGCAAAACTCAAAGAATCTGATGCCAATGGTTTGCGCTGTATGTCTTACAATGACCTCAGCATCTTAATTTTCTGTGATTTACTTTGATATATATGTGTCCACTGTAATCTTTTCCTTAGTTTTATTTTCTGAATTCAATTTCCTCCTGTGCAAGTATATATATAGCTTTTGTTTAAGAAGCATGGGTTTTCTCATTTAACATTCTTGTGGGCAGGAGGGGGTGTTTAACTTTTTGGTTATTGTGGGTGTTAATGAGTTCCAATAAGTACTATAGATCAGATGGTCTTTGACTGCTGATTCCTGAGGACTTGATTGTCTAGTTCTGTTTAAGTCTTCTGTAGTGAGCCCTTTTTCAAAACTATGCAAGATTCCTGCACAAAGATAGTTTAGGAGTAAAACTTTCTTATCCGGATTGATGCATTATAACTTGCAATGAATTTTTTAGTCTAAGTTTCTATTGAACACAGTGCTCTGCTGGTCATTTCATGCATATGCTGGTTGTGTTGATTGCAGAGCTTAGGATTGAATCCATTTCCCCAGTTAAAGAATGTGTTTGATTGCAATCTTAATTAACTTGCTCAATTAATTTTAGGAATTTATATTTGCTTACATGTGGGAAGAACTTATTTACTTAATTAAGGTTTTGGCCTTGGTTCATTGAAGCATCCTATCTTTGAAGAAAAATTCCCCTCGTATGCATTCTTGATTGACATTGATGGCTGAAACTGAAGTCTTGTTGTGGTATTCTTGACTATTTAGTGGTTGAAATTTAGGTCTTCTTGGTGGTACTGAATTTAGGAGCACCTTGTTTTTTGACAAGAAAATTTTTTCTGTGTTCGGAAATTCAACGTGCTCTCCATCTTCTGAGATAGCTCTATGAATTCTCTTCCATATCTTTAGGAGTCTCCCTTGCAATAGAACAGCACATTACACATTTTCTCTTGGCTTGCTGCAATATTTTATCCTTGCATGTTTGCTCATTCTTGTCTATGTGTTTGTTTGTTTTCCCTCGGATGAAATTTGTGATTGCTTGGAACATGGCGACGGTGACAATTAGTAGTTGATGAGTTGACTTCCCAGACTGGGATGGTGAAATTGAACCATGCTAATGGCAAACACATCTTTACCAAGCAGGTGTCCCTTTAGGTGTAAAAGTTTCATGTTATTTCTAGTGATAAGTTGCAAAGTTAGCACTCATGACTGAATATGGCTTGCAGAAATCCTTCCAGATCTGCTATGTAAGATGATCTGCCAGACGTTTTCTTGAATTAATTTATTCTACTCTTTCTTGTAGCTTTCATAATCAGTGAAATTTTCACCTTTTTGTATTCAGATTGTGAGCAGACCTAAACTTTGACTTAAATTTTTTCCTACAGATTTGTTGTTATTCTGTTTGTCCTTTCTTTATTGTCTTGAAAGCTTGAATTCATCTGAATGTTAACAATTTTGGTACCTTTAGTGAACTAAGTTTGAATTTTGTTTTGAAATCTTGATGTTATGATTGGCAGTATCTCTTGGGTTTTTTGATGACATTTACATACCTTTTCATCTTTTGCCAAGTCCATCTCATTCCGAGTCTGACCCTGACAAAAGGTGTGACTGTCTGATTCCTTTTCCTGGTCTATTTTGCACGTGTTGAAAACTTAAAATAACTTTCTGCTTATATCTTTCTGTCTTCGCATTACATCTGTTGGTTCAGTAGTACTTGCCTATGATTATTACTGCAGGTACAATGTCCGATGGATATGGGAATTTGGAGATACAAAATATCCGATCGATGGAATAGACGAGGTTCATATGATCGTGCAATTGCTATATATGCAGATTCTCAAACTTCTATTTTATATATATTGACTGACTTTAGGTATATGAAATGTCAGATCAAGTTTCGAGTTATTAGTGTTAAGTATCCTCCAATTCCTATTGAGCAACCGGAAGGATCAAAGCCATTTGCCCCTATGGTGGTTACTGTAAGTACATCTTTCAAAGTTATTAGTACTGACTGGTATTTCCTCTGGCTTTCTCATTTTTTTGGTCTTTATTTTTCTTCAAAGGCTTTTTTGTATGAGCATAGTAGTAGCCATGTTGCTTCCTAGGATGTTCTTTCATTCTTCTTTCTTCTACTTTTAGAAATTTCTCATGATGCTTCAAGGAAGTGATCCCTAATCTACCTATATAATTGCGTGTTTTGTTGGCTTAGTGTCTGTTTCCACTTTACATGTATTCGGTATTTAAGATTGTAAAAGAATTTACACTTTTTTTGGCCTTTGATCATAATATTTAGATTGCTACTTTCTAGAGATGGTGTGATTTAAAATTTTGACAGGCTGCTTTTACTCTAACAGCTTAATTAGATTTTGAATTCATGACATGTAAATGGAAGCTTTTAAATCACCTCTTTTCTGAATTTGAAACTCTGTTTAAGATGTGTTTCAAACTCAGTACATAAAGAAACTGTAATGCACTAGCAATATAATCGGTTTGATTGAATCACAATATTTTCTGGGTTTATGCATTGGTCTAATTATTAGTTGGGATTTCCTTTTGCAGGGATCGGCTGATTACGATGGTCTCGGTCCTGTTTCATGGTGGTAGGTTGTTTGTGATCTTATTCTATGAAGCAGAGGAAGTATTTCTTTTATGCTTGTTACATTATATCTGCTTTTAAAAGTAGAAATTAGACCAGTCTCGGCTTGGTTCAGTTCAATGTTCTAAATCTCACTTAAATAGGAAAATTTGATGATATCTGTAGCTAGGGTTAATTTGTTATTGTATCTAGTTTCTAAATTTTCATTCCAAAGGTTGTCAACAAGTAATTGATGAGCAGCTAATTACGGTTTCATTTCAAAGTCTAAGAAGGTTGAAGTTTGTGGAGTTTGGTTCTTCCCCGTTTTCTGATTCGTAACAGGGTGAATATTATTTATTTAATTATAAAAATTAATTATAATTTATGAAATATACAAATTTTGTGATAAATAAAAAAAAAAATAGTGATCGCACCATCACAACGATCACCTAATTTCCAAACAGTCAGTGGCAAACCTACCAGGGGGTCAAGGGGGCCATGAGTTAAAATCTCTGATTAACACCTGAATTTTATATATAACAATTAATTAGGGTCCTAGAATTTTTTCTATTATCTTGGACCCTCTAGTTTTGCTACACATTGTCTACCATCTGTTAAATTTTTAATTCATTACGTTCATATGGGCCTTTTTAATCCAAGAATACTGGGCAATTGTTCAAATAGGTTGTATTCTTAAAAGATTACGAGAAAACATATTTTTTTTAAATAAAGAAATTTGAATATGCGGCTACAAATCTGAAAAAGGTACCACCGCAAAGCCTTAAGAAATTTGAATATGCAGCTACAAGCAATGATCCCTCCTTCTTCCTTCACTGAGTGGCCTTTAATTTCCAGCACTATCACCATTCTGTCTTTTTTAATTTTTTCTCTCACTAATCACCATCTTCTTCTTCCTTCACTTAGCACCTCCCCCGCCACCATTATGGTTAATGACTACTAGCACCATCACCTCTAACTTCTACTGTAATCATCATTTTTCTTCTCGCTTTTTTTCTCTCATTGTCTTTTTCTTCATTCACTTGACATCACCACCACTTTTATGGTTGATGACTACCATCACCATCACCATCAAAACCAACCTAACACTACTATCAAAAGCACTACCATCACCATGACTAACGACTACTATCACTATCACCACTAGAATCAACCTTGCACCACCAATAGAAGCACCATCACCATGGTTGATGACATTGCCTCAACCAACCTATCATCACTAGAACCAACCCAACACCATCACTCACACTCACTCCACTTTCTACACCATCTCATTCTTATTCAAAACCCATAAAACTTTTTAAAAATCTCTAAATCTCCTCCTTCAAGAGACACAATCATCTACTTCAATAAGTACAAATAAACTTTTTTTTTTTGGGTAAGTGATTAAAGAATATCAATAAAAAATGATAACAAAGAAGGACTCGTCATGAAAAATGAGAGTCATTGGAATTTTTTTGTATGGTCAGTTGTGGTTTATGTGGGTAAGTCAAATGGACTAAAATGAAAAGGAAGAGTGTGACAATTTTGTTTTTATAGAAATTTCCTTTGGTTGTTTTGTGTTAGCAAACAACCTAGGAGTTGTTGCAATTGTTAAGGGATTCAAAGCAAAGTGGAGAGAATTTGAGTGGTGGCAGTTGATGGAGATGGAAAGGGAAGGAAAGAGAAACATAGTATTTCTATAATTTATTAAAGAATAGAGGTAGACTGGTAATTGACAATAAAGGGTATTTTTGCCTATTTATAATAAGGGTTTTTTTTTTTTTTTACTTTTGTCATAAAATATAACAAAATTTACAAATGTAAACCTAACAGGGAGAAGAATTTTATCATTATAATATAGTTTAAATAAGGAAAAAGTTATTATCCTTTTATGATATCTTAAAAGAATTATATTAAATAATACTATTTTGATTTTGAAATTATGAAATGACACTTTTCAAAATTGAGAATTGATATTATTACATACCTTTTTTTTTTAATAAATGACTTTTTTGTAAAAAATACCCCATGACTCTAATAGTGCAAAACGCTTTCCACTTCACTTGTATTTGAATACACTCCATCTTTATTGAATCTCTTATTTTTCACTCAATAAATATTCAGTTTGACAAATGATTTTCAAATGAAATTGCCCTTATTAACAAATCCAATAACATTTGGAGGGCATACTTCTTTTATGAATTTGTTTATATATTGGTTTATTTCATGATTCAAAAAGAGAAGATGTAAGTTTTGGCTTTTAAAAGTTGTTTGGAATATCATGATATAATAACTACAAATAAATGTTGCAATTTTATGTTGAATCCATGTTTCGACATGAAACTATAGACTTGATTAGGGTAATTCCTCCAACATATTTAACATTCATTTCTATACATATAATCCAATAAACAAACCCATTTAAATGTAGTCAAAAATAACCTAATTGGAAACCCAAAATGAAGCTCCTGATATGTTATCGAAACATGATTTTGACAATAAGTTGTAGACTTCATTTAATGTTTCTATGAACCACATTTGACTTCAAATTCAACACAGATTGCCCAACAAACACATCCATTGTAAGGATATTATTCAAATATAATCAAACCAAAAATGTTAAATGAAGTGTGCAGTTAATTGATGAATCTATGTTTTGATAAAAAAAATTTTAGGCTTCATTTTGAGGTTATACTTACCATATTTGACATCCCTTACTACACAAATTATAGAACAAACACATCAATTTCTACAAAGTAGTCAAATGATAAACCCTAAATGAAACATGCCCAAATATGGATTTACTAGGAAACCACATGCTTCAACTTGGGTTTAGTACCAACCAATATAGGTCACAAATAAACACATACATTTCAAAACAAATTCACCCAACAAATCTAGGCAAAATGAAAATCTTTACCATGGTTTGGGCAAGAAAACATAAATTGTCTTCAGGTTTTTTATTTCAACTAGATTTGATACGAAGATATTTAATCAATGTATTGAAATTCAGTTGAAACATTGTTTTAAATGGAAGACATTTTTCTAAATTAATTCTTATTCATTGCCACCTCCTGCTTATGAAAATGGAGAAAAGATAAAGTGACTCCCACATTCGGATGAAGAGATTGTCAACGGATGAAGAGCTTGCCTTAGCTTGAGCTCGACTCGTTTCAAAAGAGTCGAGTTTGAGTTCAAATTCGAATTACGCTTTGCAATTGACTCATTATTAAAATGATATCATTTTAATGCATATTAATTAAAAGAACGTTGTTTTGTATTAAATTTTTTAAGCTCGCGAATTTGACAAACTGAATACCCCTAAATTTTAATCTTGAAAATATTTAACTTTCAAGTCTGAGCTCGCTTAAGCAAAACTTATTTAGGACTCATTCAAATTAAACTCAAGTTCGAATTCGAATAAACTCGATTCAAATTCAACGCTCTTTAGAAGTTACACCCTAACCTTTAATGGCCCATAACCCTAAAATTACAAAAATTGTACTATTGAAAATAGAAAAACCCTTTAAAAATAGTAATAATTCATTTAGAAAGAAATGGTAAGTGGAATTTAGTGGGGTTTGGATTTGAGTTAAGTTAAGTTTGAGCTTTGATAAAGGCCAAAGGACTATTTCCCACCCAAGGTATGCTGCAATCTCAAGTTTCCACCATTTATCTTTGATAATACCAAATACCCACCCATGAGCAGTTAAAATTAACGGAACCCTAACCCCTAAAAATATTTTCTCTTTTTTGCCCCCTAACCCCTAAAAACTAACCATTTTCCGTTAGGCCAAGTTTTAAAAAATAGCATTCCCCCTCCTAGAGTTTAGTTTTCAATCTCTGACACCGAATCCTACTCCATCGCCGACGACGAAGCTTTCCAGAGGCATCACCATGCTCCGGCGGTCTCCCTTGCCTCCTCTGGAGTGACGGTCAATCGAGATCTGGCCTAGAAAGAAGAAAAGCTTCGTCGGGAGACGAAACTTTTCGTCTTCGTCTGGAAAGACGAAAAGCTTCATCTCCCGACGAAGCTTTTCTTCTTTCTAGGCCAGATCTCGGTCGACCGATGCTTCAGATGAGGCAAGGGAGACGGTTGGAGCATGGTGATGCCTCTAGAAGCTTCGTCGTCGGCGATGGAGCCGGATTTGGTGCCAGGGATTGAAAACTAAACCCTAGGGGGGGAATGCTATTTTTTAAAACTTGGTTTAGGGAGAAATGGTTAGTTTTTAGGGGTTAGGGGGCGAAAAAGAGATAAAATTTTAATTTATTTTTAATATTATAGATAAAATGACGATTTTACCCTTACCACCGTTAATTTTAACTGTTCATGAGTGAGTATTTAATATTATCAAAGATAAATGGTGGAAACTTGAGATTGCAGCATACCTTGGGTGGGAAATAGTCCTTTGGCCATTTTCTAGACCGTTCGTGGCATGGGGTCCAATTGGCAGTATCATAACCGGTTAAGAGGCTTTTTAATGAGTATTAGTGGAGTCACCCTTAGATTAAGGGTTGGGTCAAGCTCGTTCATCAATTTTGTTCAAATGAGACCAAGACGAACAAAAACACTCAGGTTTAGAGTTATTTAATTTATCAAATTTATGAGTTTACAAAAACACTCTAAATTAATTAAAATGATATTATTTTGGTTAATACATATTAAAATAACGTCATGTTAGTTTATTTTAGCTCAACTATGGTATTGAACCGAGTTTAATTTGAATTCAGTTTGATACTATAATCAAACTTATGTTTAACTCTTTTCAAATTGAATCGAATTTAAATTGGCTTAAAGAGGATTGTCAAATTTGAGTCTTTAGGCTCGAGTTAGACTTTTCAAGTTAAGTCAAACTCGAATTTATTAAAGGCTAAAGTACTATTTCCCACCCAATGTATACTGTAATTTCAAGTTTCCACCATTTATCTTTGATAATACAAAATATCCACCCATAAGCAGTTAAAATTAACGGTGGTTAAGATAAAATCGTCATTTTATTTATAATATTAAAAATAAATTAAAATTTTATCTCTTTTTCGTCCCCTAACCCCTAAAAACTAACCATTTCCCCCAAAACCAAGTTTTTGAAAAATAGCATTCCCCCCCTAGGGTTTAGTTTTCAATCCCCAGCACCAAATCCGGCTCCATCGCCGACGACAAAGCCTTCCAGAGGCATCACCATGCTCCAACCGTCTCCCTTGTCTCATCTGGAGCGTCGGTCGACCTAGATCTGGCCTAGAAAGAAGAAAAGCTTCGTCGGGAGACGAAGCTTTTTGTCTTCGCAGACAAAGCCTCTTCGTCTCCCGACAAAGCTTTTCTTCTTTCCAGGCCAGATCTCGATCGACCGTCGCTCCAGAGGAGGCAAGGGAGACCACCGGAGCATGGTGATGCCTTTGGAAAGCTTCGTCGTCTGCGATGGAGCCAGATTCGGTGTCGAAGATTGAAAACTAAACCCTAAGGGGGGAATGTTATTTTTCAAAACTTGGCCTAGAGGGAAATGGTTAGTTTTTAGGGGTTAGGAGACAAAAAAGAAAAAATATTTTTAGGGGTTAGGGTTCCGTTAATTTTAACTACTCATGGGTGGGTATTTGGTATTATCAAAGATAAATGGTGGAAACTTGAGATTATAGCATACCTTGGGTGGGAAATAATTCTTTGGCCTCTAGAAAATAGGAAGCCTTGCTAGACCAGGAACCGTTAACTACATACGCCTACACTATTACAATTCTCACCGTCCTCA
Source organism: Mangifera indica (assembly GCF_011075055.1). Taxonomy (NCBI): domain Eukaryota; kingdom Viridiplantae; phylum Streptophyta; class Magnoliopsida; order Sapindales; family Anacardiaceae; genus Mangifera; species Mangifera indica. Next base: position 7,595,643 of record NC_058150.1, on the reverse strand, counting down.
ATTCTCTGAGATAATACAACACAACACGAGCACAAGAAGGGAGAAATCAAAATTTTAAATTAAAAAAAAAATGGCAACATCTGTTGCAACGCCAAAGCTCACCACCACCTTCTTGTACAAAAGGCTACCGTTTTCACTTCCAGTTTCCTCTCACTTTCTTTCTCTTCCTAAAACCCTAACTTCTCCTTCTCTTTCTTACGTTCAGAGCCACCACCTCCGCCAACATCATCCACGGCGTCATATCGCCGTCCAAGCCGAGTCCGAGAACGGAGCTGAGACCGCTCGTCATTACGACTTTGACCTGTTCACTATTGGCGCCGGCAGTGGCGGCGTCCGTGCGTCACGATTCGCCTCCAATTTCGGCGCTTCTGTTGCTGTCTGTGAGCTTCCGTTTTCAACCATTTCTTCTGAGACCACTGGCGGCGTTGGTGGCACGTAAGTTGTGAAGTGTTGATGAAACTTAGCTGTAATAACTGAATTATGATCATAAGAATTTTAGCCTTTTACTTTTAATCTTCCACTGTTACTATGTGCTGTCAGCTCTGATTGTGGTAACTATTTATTAATTATCAGAAACTTTCCTTGCTTTGAAAGAGTTTTGGTTTGTAATTTTAATTTGTACTGTTCCAGTCTTTTGGAAAACCAATACTTAATTTGAGTCAGGCTTTTAATTCAGCTTGGAGGCGTTAGCTACGTTGAATTCATTTTATTTAGATACCCAAATATTATGATTTCTCTCTTTCTGTGAGCTTGTCAATGATTTCTCTGTTGTTTTTTAAATGCAGATGTGTACTTCGTGGCTGTGTACCAAAGAAACTGCTGGTATATGCATCGAAATTTTCTCATGAATTTGATGAGAGTAATGGTTTTGGTTGGAAATATGAGGTCGAACCACAGCATGATTGGAGCACTTTGATTGCTAATAAAAATGCCGAGCTGCAACGCCTTACCGGTATCTACAAAAATATTCTGAAAAATGCTAATGTCACATTAATTGAAGGTCGTGGAAAGGTGGGAGGATGCCATTTGTCTAGGTTCTTTATAATTAAATGTATTCTTCAGCTAAATTTTGTATACCCTTGCTTCATGAACTATATTCATTATCCATTTTTGGTTTGAATGAATGAAACGGTGAAATCTGTGCAGATTGTGGACCCACACACTGTCGATGTAGATGGAAAACTTTATACTGCTAGGCACATACTGATCTCAGTTGGAGGGCGTCCGTTCATTCCTGACATTCCTGGTAGTGAACATGCTATAGATTCTGATGTTGCACTTGATTTGCCCTCAAAGCCTGAGAGAATTGCAATAATTGGTGGAGGATACATTGCCTTGGAGTTTGCTGGTATCTTCAATGGCCTAAAAAGTGAGGTCCATGTTTTCATACGCCAGAAAAAAGTTTTAAGAGGTTTTGATGAAGAGGTTCGGAACTATAATAGATGCTTAATTAAAACAACTCTATAGAAGTTTTCTTGCACAATGAACTTGTGTCAAAATGGTTCTGCAGATAAGAGACTTTGTTGCAGAACAGATGTCCTTAAGAGGAATTGAGTTTCACACAGAGGAGTCGCCTCAGGCTATTGTAAAGTCAACAGATGGTTCGCTATCTCTGAAGACTAACAAAGGAACAGTGGAAGGCTTCTCTCATATTATGTTTGCAACTGGACGAAGGCCTAGTACGAAGGTTTACTCTTTTGTTATTGGTTCTCATTGAGTCCATTGGGCTATTAAGAGCAATACCATGTGTACCCACTTTGAGCACACAAATGAATACACACTTATACGTGTCATCACATGATTGAGTGTTACTTTATCTTTAATTTAAAATCACACAATCATATGGTAGCACACATAAGTGTGTACCCATTTGTGTACTCAAAATAAATATGCATAGTTTTATTGAGTTATTAATTATGTCCCATAAACTGTGTATCCTCCTTAAAAAAAAAGGACCTTAGAGTATTAATCTTCAAGGTTTGCAATCATGCACCATACTTTGGTACCATTATCCCACAATGGTGACAATGCAAACATCATGCTTAATCTGTACTGCACCAATACTTTTCCTGTCTTTATTATTTTTTTCTCTAAGCATTATATTTGAAAGAAGAATGATAAAATGATTATGTAGTAGATATAATGTGAAGTTTTTGCTTCGTTGCAGAACTTGGGATTGGAAAAGGTGGGTGTTAAATTGAATAAGAATGGAGCAATAGAGGTAGTGTCCTTGCTACTTTGGTATATCTTTTTGTCCTTTTTTCAGTTTCTTCTGCATTGTGCTTTATGTTATCTAGTTTTTCTGTTCATTGTTTCCTCAGGTTGATGAATATTCTTGTACATCAGTTCCTTCCATTTGGGCTGTTGGAGATGTTACAGATAGAATAAATTTGACTCCAGTTGCTTTGATGGAGGGAGGGGCTTTAGCAAAAACTTTGTTTCATGATGAACTGACTAAACCTGATTATAGGTAATATATAATTTTTTTGTTAATAAGTGATTGAAGAGAACTGTTATTAAAATAATTTTATTTCTCAGTAAATCTCTTTATATCTTCATTAAAAATTAATTAGGGCCTGAAGAAGTTTATTACAACGTACACTGAAGTTGGATAATGTTAATTTAGAGCCATGTCATGCATTTTTATTTGTCAGGTTAATGTTTGCTTCTCAACAGACATGTAATAGTTGAAATATACATTTAGCAGTTTTATTTTGGAACTTTTTAGTCAATTATAATAACTAAATTGTCCCCTTCTTTTACAAATAGATTCCCTCCTCTCTTTCAAGTGATTTAAGTTTCTCACTTTACTTCTCAAGAATACCTGTTTTAAGGTTCTGTGATGTGAATTTTGCTTGGTAACTAATAACGTCCATACTTTTTTCTTCCTTGAGAGTAGAGCTGTTCCATCTGCTGTGTTTTCCCAACCACCAATTGGACAAGTTGGTCTTTCTGAAGAACAGGTGACATTATTTTTTTGGCATGTCTGCAACAGTTGCAATTAGTCTATTGTTATTAATGTTTCTAGAACTTCACAGGCTATACAAGAATATGGTGACATTGATGTTTTCACAGCTAACTTCAGACCATTAAAAGCTACTCTCTCAGGTCTTCCAGACCGTGTGTTCATGAAACTCATAGTATGTGCAAAGACAAACAAGGTTCTGGGTTTGCACATGTGTGGAGAAGATGCACCTGAAATTGTGCAGGTTTCTACCTCAATTAAAATATTCTAACTGATTTTTTGTGGATGAAGCTCTCAAGATTGTTCTTAAAATTCAGTATACTCTTTAAGGTTTTCTGGTAAATTCATGAATTTCAATGGTCAATGTCATTCTGAAAGTTTCGTTTTGTTTTTCATACCTGAGCCCTAGTTTAATCTTGAGTCTCAATAATAATGCTTACGAGGTATAAAATTTAACATGCCATAGGACAGGTCTATTGAAAAAATCAAGGCCCTCCATGCCTGAGCTCCCATAGGATATTATGATTGATGGTATATATACTTGGTCTTCTGCAAGTGTTTGAAGAAGAAGATAGGTGAACAGACCAAATTTAGACATGTTCATTTATGTCATCTTTTTTGTTGGGCTCAGGATTTTTGTGAGGCTACTAAATTTTGACCCCAAATGCTTTAAATAAGCATGTAAAGTAGTGACTTGTAGTTTCAGTGCTAAGTCTAGCAGCCTCAATTTATTATGGGGAAATAGAGAATCAGCTTCAGGATCACCAATATTCATTTAGTAAATTGCTAGTAAATCTGTGAGCTACCTGTAAGATCTATGGTCTCATGGTTTTATAATTGTTGAATTTCCAGGGATTTGCAGTTGCTGTGAAAGCTGGCTTGACCAAGGCAGACTTTGATGCAACAGTGGGTGTTCACCCAACAGCAGCAGAGGAGTTTGTCACGATGAGGACTCCTGCTCGTAAGATTAGAAAGAGCCCTCCATCAGAGGTTTGTATATCTGTATTTTGATCACTTCTGACCCATTGTACCAACAGATCTTTTAGTAACTAAAGAATGATAGGTTAGTAGCACTTTTTATGTATCTGCCTTTTGCTGCTGCTGGCCTGGTAAATTATGCCCGTAGAATTAATCTAATCTGGATTTATATATTGGCAAGCTTGATTTGTTTTATCAGTTAAAGTCAATGATGACCATTTTCTATTTTTATGTATCAAGTTGTATGTTTTGCTCCTAGAATGAAAAAAAAAAAAAAAATTCTAGAGTTTCAAATCTGCAGTCTTATAAACTCTTCTTTATGATCGAATGTACCAAATACCATCCTTTTATTTGTTTCAGGGAATGACTGGTCCTGAGGTGAAAGCTGCGGCAGGGGTTTAGCAAGAATAAAGTCAATGAATCAGTTGCACAGTACAGAGGCCTGCTTAAGGTGTGAACTGTTGTGTAATTTTGTTCAGAGTTGGGACTACTATCCAAAAATATGCTTGATTTAATTATTTTTCTCTCATTTAAAAGATTTAGATAAAACAAATATATTGAGAATGATAGTAAAGATCATTACATGATTTAAGAATTAACAAAGTGAGAAATTTTAAACACATGCTGACTGGGCTTTGCATGTTAATTTACCAACATGTGAAACCTTCAGCTGACATTTTTTGGGACTTTCCTGTCTTCTGAAATTAAGTTGATTCATGAGAAGGTGTTATTCTGACTTGGGTAGAATTCGATTGTGCATGAAATTTTCCATGCCCTGTATAACTATTTTATCTGATTTTGCAGGTTGGGTTGCCAGTAAAAACAGTTTTGTGAAGGATTGAAAAAGAACTGGCACTGCACACGTGATTGAATTTCATTTGGATGCATTAACACAGATGTTTTGTTTTGTCGATCGAGAACCACAAGCAAAAGTAAAAAAAATTTTACGAACCTAAGGTTCTATAATTTTGCAGTGTGATAATTTGCATTGTCCAACATGGGAATGAGCAGAATAGCATGCCATATGATATTGCTTTAAAACATTTGCTAGTATTTATTTTCTTTCTTTGTACACCACTCCTATGTATCCGTTTTCACAGAAATGTTGTGTTGATTTAAAGGAGTATAGAATTCAAGTATTCCTCGCATCTTAGCTGCTCAATCAAATTTGAAGTTTTCAATATACCTGTATTTCTTGCTTCGTAGTTGCACGAACAAATTTCAGAAGTTAATCAGAATGATAAATGCAGTCGATCCGAAAGAGCCCTAAACATGGTAGAGAAAATAGATGGAAAATTACATAAGCAGACAAATCAATTCAACAAATTGCCAGAATGAAAGATTCAAATTTAGCTACAATTTTGGTTGCTGGTGCGGATAGAATTAAACCTTAAAATTTCTTAGTTGATTTGCAGTGATCAAGACGGCCAAATCAAGTCAAAATATCAAAACGAAATTCAGTTGCGTACTTGCAATAAAAGACCCCCTTGGGAAAATACTTGACTACTATCAATTTGGTAATGTAGCTATGGAAGAAAATACCAAAATTCTTTATCCAAGAATTCGATGCCACAACATGACAAGAAGAAAAACCAATGACAAAAACTAGTGCAGATAACTCAATCTGCAACACAGGTACAGAATATTGAAAATTCTTCGACTATCAAGTCCTTCGCAAGCCTGGTCTCCAATAAATAATGAGATGCACCTCCCAATGAACTAACTAGAACTAAGAAGATGAAGTCAATATTAATAGCACTGTTTTCTGTGGAGGTTGCCATGGAATGGAACCTTCTCCAGCATGCCAATCAGGAAGCAGGCAAATGGTAAACTGCTTCAATTTTCAGATATGCAACTAGAAGCTCCGTTATGGGTGAAAAGATATATGGAACTCGGCATTCACTCTATGCATGGGGGTAATGATGCAACTTGTATAACAACACTTTTCCAGCAGAATTTCCCATAGCCACAAAGCCACCACCAGGGCTGAAATCCAAACACCGAGGATACTGTAGGGTTCTATTTGCTGGAGGCCAATTAGAGAAAACAGTATATGAAGGAATGTGTACCAACTTCAAACTGTTCTTCTTCATGGTCGAACAAATTGCCAATATTTGAGCATCGTTATTAAATTTCATAAAATCTAACTTGGTAGTTAGATTCTCAATGGTCTTGATTGGTTTTCTCTTACCCCCTAAGAACTCCTCTCTGTTGTAAATATTTACTATCCCACTGTCAGAACCTGCTGCAAAGAAAGTTCCATTCGGTGAAGTGCAAAGTGCTGTACCATTTATGCAACCTTCATCAACTGCCTTATGGATGCACATTCTTTTTCTCAAATCCCAATGGTAGACCTGTCCATCACCTCCAGAGCTCAACAATTGCTGTCCATCATTAGCAAAAGCTAAAGAACGGACACTTCCATTCATTTTCAGAGTTCCAATCAACTCCTTTGTCTTAGATGAAACTAACAAGATATAACCTTCATTGCCCACAAATGCTATTGTACTAGAATCAGGGGAAACTTCAAAAACTTCCAAGCTTTTCTCCTCTCTACCAACCAGGGGGCCTATTTTATCAACCTTTGCTTTCCCCAAATCAAGGCTGTAAAAGAACTTTCTTCTTCCAGCTATTATAACCTCAGATCCATCAGGTAAGAAGGATGCCTTTCGAACCGGGCAATCCTCAAGGAAAATGCTTTGTATTTTGGTATTTCGTTTACCATCAATTTGAAAAAATCTCAGCCTTCGATCCAATCCAGCAACAAGAAGCAACTGTGCATTGCGATGGAACTGAACTGAATTTATAGGACCATTTGATGGTTCCTCAGCATTAGCATCTACAAGTCTTGAGTATTCCAGAAGTCCAGGTAGCAACTTTTCATGGCTCTTAACTACAAGATCTTCATTTACCTTAAGAATATCATCAACAGTTTCAACATAATCGTAACCTCGAGCCACCACTGCCTGATTTTCTTCATCTGACAATTCATCATCATAAGAGCCATCCACCTTTGACTGTGAATCAAGTTGGGCCCATTCTGTACCTCGGCTCAGCTTAACATGCTGAGCCCTCAGTCTTGAAACATAATCTGAACCAGAAATCAAATTTTCATCCTCTTCCTTCCTCAGCTTCCTCAGCCTATTAACTTTAGCAATATTTATATTGATCTGCAGCTCTTCCTCATCCACCCAAACAGATTGTTTTTGCCGTGTTCCCTCTTCATCATCAATTTTCTCTGACAATTGTGACTCCTCTTCATCAACAGACAGCATTCTATCTGCAGAGTAATCCACAAAGTATGCAGCAGGACCATTTTCACCTTCCCCTTGGAATCCTTCCTCATCCTCCTTCCCAAATTCAACAGGGGCATAAATGGATCCAAACAAAAAGTTTTCTAGCTTTTTCATTTCCTTTTCTTGCTCCATTCCCAGTCGTTTATCCTTCTCTATCTTTCTCTTCTTCACCCGTGATATCTCCAAACCAGATTCTCCTCCATCCTCAACACCTTTTGACTCTTCCAAGAGCATAGGCTCATCACCATCTTCCAATTTTGAATTAACTTTCTTTCTAGGAACAACATTCTGAGATATCAAACTCATTTTCCGTGAAATGAAACACCGTTTTCTACAAAATTAACGGAAATATGTAAACAAGTGTATACAATATTACCAATTGAAAAAATCCTTAATATCCAAAAACAGATTAACTAGAGTTATCACGGGCAGTGAAACACTTTCTCGAAGAAGAAAACGAGTTTTGCAATGAACAATACATTCTAAACAAAAGAAAAGAAAATCAACATAAATAAAATATGACACAGACAGAACACTGAGTAACAATACAAACACCATATCAAATCTTAGATAATTAGAATGCTTCCCATTCTTTAGAACAAAAGAGAAAAAAATTCAACCAAGATGAAGAGTGAGAAGATGACAGAGTGCAAGTCGTAAAATTACGTTTCAATATCAAAATAATTACGAATTAACTACTTAAAAGAAATCAAATCAACAAATACAGTTAAAAGAATCGTTGCATATTGAGAAGATGAAACGGTGGTACCTGATGTTGTCCGACGGCGAAGTAAAAGAGGGCTTCACTCACAAAAACCCTAATTACACTCACTGGGTTTATTGTAGTTGTAGAACCCAAGAAAGTAATTTTCAACAACTTTAGGGGTAAGATAGTAAATTAGCTCTTTTTAATTTTCTCTTGCCTTTACCGTTTGAAATTCGAGCAGGTTTTCGGACACATGTTATTGGGAGTGTTATTGTTTATTTAAAATTGTCTGGTAATTCGATTGAATTAACTTTTGAATTGAAAATCAAATAAAAAGTATATTATTTTAAAATTTTATTTGGATATTAATTAAAAATATAAAAAAAGTGATTTTTCAATTTAATTATTTATTTATCTATTTTTTTTAAAATTGGGTAATCAAATCGAATTAAAAAAATTGAATAAAAAATTAATAAAATATTTAACTTAATTTCAAAAAAATTGGAAAAGGATTGTTTTATTAAGGATATTAGAAAGAAAGATAGAGAAGAAACCAAATAATAAATTAGAGTTACAACAACTAATAGCTGATATTTAAGATCACACAGAGATAATTATACGTAGGTAAAGAAACTCTCATAGAAATCTAAATATTCTTTTGGGAAAAAACAAGTCTTATTCAAGATATCAATTTTGGAATCTTTATTCACATTTTTCCAGAGTGAATAATACATAATTGCAAATATAAACTCTCAGATAAAGGTGTTAATGGGTCATACCAAGCCGACTCTGGCTCAGCCCATCAGGCTAATGGGTCAAGCCCAAAGCCCGATCAATAATGGGCTTTCAGGCTGGGCCGACCCATTAATATATCAAGGTCCAAGGCTCGACTCATATAATAATGATCTTAATCGGGTCAAGTTGGGCTTTAAATGGGCTAGCTCGACCCATTTAATCAATATTTTAAAAAAAATTAAATTTTTAAACACAAATTATTTTTAAATTATTAACCGAGGATAATACCCCAAATATTTTATTTATAATCTCTCATTTATGGCAGAAAAATATTGTGATTACATGATGAAAAATATTATAAATTGATAATATAGTATAAATAATTAATTTACATACTGTATAAATTACAAAACATAAATAAATATATACTATGATAATATTCAAATTGACTGAATTCATTTGATACTTGATCCTTTTGTAATAATAAAATTAAAATTAAAATAAAATTATAAACACAAAGAATTATTATTTGAAAGAGAATTGATGCGAGAAAATGAGATTGAAAATATAATGAAATAATTGAGATTAAGAGATTTGTAAATGAAAGTGAAAATGAAGAAAAATTGAATGAGTTTATATAAATAAAAAATAAATAATTTTAAAAAATAATTAAGGAGGCCAAGGCTTCTACCTTGTAGCAGAAGGAAGCACACAAGGTAGAAGCAAGAAAAAAAAAATATTTTTATTTTTAAACAGTATCGGGTCAGGTCGAGTCAACTCATAGACTTAATATAAAAGCCCAAAAGCTGACCTAATAGGCCTATAGGCCTAGCTCAACACGTTGCAATATCAGGTCGGGTCTTCTCGTATCATGCTTTTTTTCGTGCTTCATGCCAAGCCTTCATTCGGCCCGACCCAATTAACGTGTCTACTCTCGGACGATAAGTCAAATCATATTAAAAATTAAAGGTATCTATGTCTTTTTCTCTTTATGTTTTATTTATGGTCAAAAGACTTGTTTCCACCTAAAGTTTAATGTAATTCTAAAGTTTAATCTGTCAACTTTCAAAAATCCAAAAACATATCTATGAGTCAAATTCTTTTAAGAATCTCAGTTAGAATTAGAGATAAAACCATTATTTTAACAATAATATTTTAAAAATATAATTTATTATATTCCTCCCAAGTTTTAAAGACTAACAAATTTATCATTTCCTAAAAATTTCTAATTTAAAAAGGTCGCATTCCTCCCCTCCCCCCAAAAAAAAGACCTATCTTCACCTCCAATCACCATCTCTGGCATTGGCCATCCACTTTAAATTGTTGTCAATACCAGTTGTCACATTTCTCCACCATAAATCATCATTTATACTATTGCAAAAAAGTGTCATCATCAACATGAATTGTTTGGACAATAATGAGATTCGTTGAATCCAAACAAAAACTGTCTAGACAATGATTTAGGGTGGAAAGAGACAGTTACCGACATCAGAGATGGTGACCCAACAAACTATAGATTTTGAGAGGGAAATATGACTTTTTAAAACTAAAAAACTTTATACAAGAGTGAGTTTGTTAGTTTTTAAAACTTAAGGGGGGGGGGGGGCATACATAATTTATATATTTTTTAATAATATTATTTAAATGATAACTTTACCTTTAATCATAATTAAGGATGGCAATGGGGAGGGGATTGATATCCCCGTTCTCATCCTCATATGAGATATCAATTTTCATCTCTATTCATTTTTTACGAAGAAAAATCTCTCCTTTATCCTCATGGGGCTTTAAATACAATATAAATATATTAAATGATAAAATTATATAAAATTAAAACTAATCTACTATTTTAAATGTCACAAATATTATATATTAAACATCTTAATATGCACAATAAAAATATAAATAGATTTAAAAAACATAAATAATATAAAAATATGTTAGTATTTTAAATAAAAATATTAATATAAAGGGACGAGACCCTAAATTTGGATTGAAATTATTATCTCTAACTATAACTAAATTTTTTAATAGAATTTAATTTATAATAAATAAATATTTAAGTTTTTAAAAATTAATAAGTAAAACTTTAAAATTATATTAAATCTTGAGTGAAAACAAGTCTTTTGGCCTTTATTTATTCTACCCTATAGTAAATAACATAGTTAATTAACCGAGACTCATTATTATTATTATTATTTAAACATAACTGATGTAAAACTTTAGATTATATTCATGAGTTAATAATGAGAAATTTCATCAAACAATATATTTTGAGATAAGAATATAAAAAAACCCGTAAAATAGCACACTCCATTCTCTTTCCTTTTCCTCTTTCCCCGTATAACAATAAATTTTTGAATCATTTACTCCATTCTAAACCCTAAATCCTAAATTTTAAATAATTGATTCATTTTTCCTATTGATTTTATTGATCGATAATGGCCAAAATAGAGTGTCACTAAGAGAGAACCCAAAAGAGAGAGAAAAACATCACCGTTACTATCTTCTACTGTCAATAGTGATTGTTAAAAAAACTCTTGAAAAAATATTGATTTTCTAAATTTTTGATGAGAAAAAATTTGTTAGTTTTTAACTACGGGAGTTAAAAACTTGATAAATTTTTATTTTTTAAATATTTTTATTAAATAATAATTTTATCATTAATAATAACAATAAAACTGATCAGACAAATGAATATTTAAATTTTTAATAATTAACAGTTAGAAAATTGGGTTTACACTAAACCTTGGTCGGAAATAGTCACTTGGCCTTATTTGTTTGTTATGTTTCCAATTTTTACCTCTGGGAACCTTAATCAATATCAATCCAATGGGCAAGGCAATTTACTACAACACGCTTGAGGAGTCCATCACTTGGAAAATAAATAATGAATAAATAAATAAAATGGAATTAATTCTTCCCTGCCTCTATTTTAGTTGTCGATTATGGATGTGACAGAGAGGATCCTTGAGCTCATTCTGTTGTTTGAAGCAGGAAATGGAACTCTGATCTTTGGCGGAGTAGCTGCGGTGGCTCCACATCAGATACTCTTATTTCATTCAATGATTGATATATTTCTTCCATTGTGAAAGGTATACTGAAATTTTTGATAATCCGTTAGTCTCATATTTCTCTTTGCTGGAAATTTCATCAAACTTTGAAATTTTAGTATTACCTTGAGTCAACGTCAAGCAAGAATGAATTGTTGGGCATAGTAATCGATTCTTCTGCCATTAGTACTCTCATCCTGCCTATCACCTGATGCCAGAAAGGATATACAGTCGAAAATAAGGCACAAAATTATGATATTCTGGATGCAGCAATATTGTTTAAGGTTGACATGCTCATAAATTTTTGCAATATATTCATGGTTCCTAATATTATCAACCATAATAGGCACAATTTTCTTTGAAAGAGGTAATAAAACACAAGTCTAGTCGTAAATTAAATCAATGCAAGGAGACTTCGGTCATAAGGAGGTTGTCTATGTAGAGGAAATTAATGGTGGGGATGTTTTAGATGCAGCAGGTACAGTTTCTAAAGAGTAATTGCTGGAAGTGGGTCTCTCAATATTTTCCATTATCATTTACTTAAAAGTGCAAACTTAATTAAGAGGTTCAAGTAAGGAATAATACTTACCTCTGGAGATAGTCCTTGGGTTCCATATTTGTCATCCCAAAGCATAGTTCCAATGCGATATATTTGTGGGAGGCTCAATATCTGATAAACCAAGTAAAGAGAAGTTAGATATTGACAGAACAGAAGTTCAACCATCATCATTTTCTTTTTGCTCTTCTCAGTTGTGAAATATAATCTGAAAGGTAAATAATTAAGGAAATTTTGTGTCCTCATTACTCTTGTAGAAACTTAATTCAACTGAATAAAGTAGCTATATTGACAGATGTATATTATTCTTTCTATATTCTATTCACTACCATATATTGGAAAAATTAAGCTTGAAATGTAGTTTTTTCTTGTAATATATTTTCCTCTACAGTCTTAGAAAGCTTTGTAGAATTTTCCTAAATTGATATCAACTACTAGTTAACATGCTTCCATATTCTTTTTAGCCTAATTTACTGTAGGAGAGTGTATTACCGGACAGAGGTCCTGTGTAATCTCATTCAAAGATTTCTGAGCTTTTTGATGCAAAACCTGCAAAGATGAGGTAAATATAAATAATGAAGGATCCTCACTCAAAACAGATGTTTAGTGATCAGGGATCCAGAAATGTACCAGAAATCCTACAGCTTGCCTTATATGTTGGAGCTCATCCCATGAAGTTCCAGCTAACTGTCATATAAAGAACAACTTAGCTTTTTTGGTCCCTTTTCATTTCTTTTTTGGAATTCATTATACTTAGAACAGTTTAGCGTACCTGTTGTGTTCCTTTCAGGCACCATTGTTCCAGTTCCTGCAAACCTAATTTAACATATTCCCCATTGCTGAATGAGCAGCATTCGCGTCGAAGCAGTAAGCTGCCATACCATCATTTCAGATATTATAATGGTTACTTGCAGTGAAGAAAACTTGTTTGTTATAGAAAGCTTGCTATGTGAACTGTAATTTATATAGTACTTACCTATTAAAGAGCTGTACATTTATGTATGAGAAAACCTGACTAAACATTTTGCTTATGATCATCACAGGGACCTGAAAATCACCCAAAGTTGGTTATATAACTGTGGAATCGCAATTATGCTGGTCTAAACTTAACAAGACCAGATTAAAACCTATGTTCAGGCTTACATGGTTTACAGATAATATATTCAGGGTATCATCTAGTTTCTTGACTATGTTTTGCCAGTGAATGTTTGATGCTTGTTGTTTCGCGACTATAGTTGAATGAATATTTCTAGATGACACTCTAATTGGTCTCGTCCTTGCAGATCTTGGTGCCTGTTAATGGCAATATAAAAATTACTTTAAGCGTCACATTGGTTGTTTTGACATGATTTAAAGTTCATGCTTGTTGAAGCTACTCACCTGAATGCACAGATTTAGGAATGGGCTAATCTCTTTCTTCAGAGCATCACGGATCATCCCATAGACTTTCTCAACACATGCTGTTAAATGTTGCTTAAAAAGTAAAGCTGGAAACTTAGCATCCACTTTTGATTGCCCATTTGTTTGTCTCACCATGCCACTATATCCATTCAAAATTCCAGAGCCCATTGAGGATGAATGCGATCCCTGGTATAATTTATTCAAGATATATAACTTTCCCATGAATTCAAATATACAAATGAACCGGTTGTTCAAGCTTACTTGTGACATCCTTCCAAATATAGTGGGAGAGGCCCAGTTACGACGTGATGCTACATTATGCTTGTTGTTTGCTCTGAGTGTACTTTGTACAAGAACCATAAGGGTTGAAGTTGTTGACAGCCAGTACGCTAGATCACAGGTGCTCTCTTCACTCTACAAGGATCAGATATATAAGATAGATTCATACGTATAAGTATATTATAAGATTATCTAATAGAAAACTCAAATATGACAAAATTTTATCGAGTTTCAGTTAGGTAAGATTAATATTTCTGAATTGAATTGAAGGGCATCACTTCTATAGACAATCGGATTGTATGGATGATCCTATCAAATATATTTGTCCTGTCAGCCTCAAAGGATCTCCACTGAAGAAGTGATTTGTACACGATACATGCAGCAACAGGTCTGTTCTTGTCAAATGTCTTTTCTTCGGTGAGACATTTGATAAGTGCATCATGGTTTTCCTGTTTATAAGATAAAACATGTAGAATTTACTTCTTAATGCTTAATATAAATGAGAAGTAATATCTATGACTTTGAATTGCTTTCTCTCTGCCAAGAGTTTCAGCTTTCAATATCATACCTGCTGCTTCTCGCTTAGAGATTTTTGCTTGGTAAGGATAGGGACAAGAGAACTAGACTCCTGAAAATAAGAATTAGCCTATTAGCTGAAAAATATCATGTGACTAAAAACTTTTATTATTGGTCTATTCTTGAAGTTAACATAGTTGAGAAATTGGTACTTTTGTTGTTTGAAGATCTTCTGTCTGTTGTCCATTACCAAAGTTCTGCATCACCACAGAAAGTCAGTACAGCGCTTGAAGTTGTTATACTGAAAAATGAGAAGGCAAAATAGACTCTAGAGCATTGTACCTTGGCATGTGGCTGTACTCTTTCAGGTGTTGCTATCTGCTCGGAAATAGCTGCCTTATTACGGAGTAATTCATTCCCTGATTCCAAATCACCAATCTTACTCCTGAGACTGGTAAAAAAAATACATGTTCATGTATGCCATAGTGTAAACAGTTAGTTGATAGTTTTGAGATTTACAAGCAACCTGAAATGTCTCATCTAAATGGTTGAACTGTGGATAGCAATCACTTCAGCTTTTATTTTTTCAGCATTCGTGAAATTATTTCCTTGTTCAACATTCACTGAAGCTAATAAATATTGCTTGTTTGTAAATGTCTAGTTCTCATCATTTAGAAGCCCCCCTGACTAGTCTATTCAATTGATGAAAGACTGGTTTTTCTTTCATCAATTGACATAGTTAAGCATATTTTTACTTTATATATAACTGTATCTTGTCTGTGTTAAATCCAATACTCTCCAGTATGTGTGAAATCTGGAACATATAACACACACACACACACACACACACACATATATATATGGAAATTGAGAAGAAAAAACAAAATTTGATGACTAAAAAAGATATCCTAATCATTCTCTGTTTTATTTTTCAAGAATTGTCAAATCATGCATAACCATAGTATATTCATAATTTTCTAATTATAATATCAGTGCTTCATAACATTTAACATGCACTGAAGTAGATTAAGTCTGCTTGTTTTCTCGACAGGTGAACTGTAAGGATAAAGGGATAACATTAAACTTATCTATTTTGTTTTTTTAAATTTTTGACCAAGGAAATAGAATCTTACTTTCTCAGTTCTTCAGAGAGTTCCTCATTTGTTGATGCTGCCAAAGCTTGTTGGCGTAGAACCTGATTCTCTGATTCAAGGTTGGACAAATTTAATTCTAATCTGTGAATTATTAGTGAGAGTTAGTCTTGCTGATTATCTTGAGGATGCATGCGTGAAATATTTTTTGTTGGCTACCTTTCCATAGTCTCTTGAAGTAAGGTGGTTTTTAACTCAGCTTCTTCTGCTTCCCTAAGCCTTGCTTTACTTTCTTCTTCTACTTCAGAGTAATGCTTTTCAAATTCTATAATTTTTTTTTTTAGCTCGCTTAGCTCAGCCTACACATTCAAGATTATATATTGTTAGTCCAGGTATGAGTGTATATCTATGCTTTTCCATCTAAAACATATTAGAAGATAAATTTACCTCCAATTTTCCATTCTGATTTTCTAACAACTCTATCTTACTGTTGTCCACCACAGGCACCTCCTTAATTACTGGTGGAGCTTGTTCAATGGCTTGTTTTGCTGCTTCCTTCTCCCAGATGACTGCAGCACGGGCTTCATCCAGCTGCTCTTGCATTTCTTTTAAAGCATTTTGTAACTTGATGATTTCTTGGCCTTTTGCTTCTTCAATATCGATCTACAAGGGAAATTTTTCCCATGGCATTAGTGCACCAACTCAAAAACAAAGAAATAATAAATTGCTGACTGATCTAAAGTTAATTACAAGATCAACTTCAGCTGTTTGGATGGAATAGTTTAGTTCAAGATCAACATACCCTCAAGTGCTTTTCGAATTCTAGTCGCCATGTAAGCTCTTCAACTCGCTTTTCTAGCTTGTCCTTAGCCTCCTTAAGTGCCCCTGTTTCTCTTGCAGCCTACAAAGTAATTTATTTATATTAGTGTGTATTAACTTTTTATTAATCTACTCATACAGATACCGAGACTAGGCACACAATGTAGAGCTTCAAGTTATATTTTATAGAGAAGCTCACCATCCTAAGCTTTCGGAGCTCTTTCCTTGCCACTTTTGCTCTCCAAAGACTTTGAAGAGTAATCGTTGCTTTTTTCTGCTGTTTGTAAGCAGAAAGAGCTTGAAATCTTCGCCATTCAGTCTGTTAGAACAGAGATTGATAAAATTCTAAATCATGACATTCTTGATTGAGAATTAATCTTATAATTTGCAAGACTTATATAGTTCCTTCTCTTGAGAATGTGATAATAATTTGATTTCCGTATGACAAACGATGTTTTATGTATCCTTTAAATACTCAGCATTCACACGATCCTATTGCCATTACTTTTTAAATCAATAGGTTTTGCTTCATTCATTTTGGTAATTCGTTACCTTTCATTATTCCCAACCTTTTGAAAAAACAAAAAATTAAGTTTCAGATTGGTATATTTATCATTTCAACTGAATATCCTAAAGAAATATACCAACCAAAGAATTTATAACCTGGATTATGGTTGTGGCCTTAGTTCTTCTTTTGTGTTTGTATATATTCCGGGCTGCCATTGCTCGTAACCCAGTTTGAATGACTATTGCTGAGGCCTGTAAGTTTGTGTAGGATCTCCTGGCTGTGTGAGCACGTACATGTTTCTGGATGTGCTTTGTGGCTGCTTCCCTTCTCATTTCTTCATACAACCTTCTTGCAAGTTGTGCTGTATAGGGATAAGGAAGAAGCAATCAAGACAAAAGAGATAGTTTCCAATCATTTACGGTGGCATTGAAGTCATGTTTCCACTTAGAACTAAGATCACACTGAAGCCAGTTGATGTGATACTTGTTACTAACTTTGATCTGCTGAACTAAGTGCACAACATTCATTAGTTCATTTAAGATAGGTTGGCTGATTTGGTGCATTAAATGGGAGTTTGTTTTGGTTCTTTGTTAGGCCAGATTGCTTATAATATCCAGTGCCATCTTCAACAGGTACATCTGATTTATATTTTACAGTATAGAATTATCCAGGGAGAGGGGATAACCTCTCCAATGCTTTTGCATAGAAATTGTAGCTCTCCTTAGTGCAATAAATTCTTTCCTAGTCAGATGTGTCCGGATTGTCCTCTGAATTTGTTTAGCAGCACTGGCCAAAACTTCAGTCCTCCGTGCATCTAACTCAGCCATCTGACCAGCCCTGAGAAACACCTTCGCTTTCCCAATCTGAAATGTCATTATGGAGGAAAGTTGCCAGTTTTTTCCTTGAATTATATTGATAGGGATGTAATTTTATTACAATATCGTATTGATAATATTATGTTTAGTGTACCTGATAGCCTTTCATGCCCATCTTCTCACATATTGCAACACATGCTGTTTTTTCATCAGATCTGTCCAGAAAGACAAGTAATTTGTTATTCTCTTTGCTGGAATTGAAAACAAAGAAGATAGATTTATATTGATACCATATGTTCAAGAATTAAGGCAATGTTGCATTCAGGAAGTGGATACAGATAAGGTAGCTAAACATAAATAAATAAATGGCCAATGCTCATTCCACCATTGACATAGGTTATATTGTCCAATAAATAGTTGAAAGGAAGAAGATTCATAAGTTTCTAGAAGTCATACCCATCTACAATTTCTGGTGCCAGCATTCCAAAACGGTCAATGAACTCACCAAACGTTCTTTTTGTAGGATACCCGGCACAACTTATCCTAATTGCCTCCAGTACACCCTGGCATGAAGAAATGCAGTGAGTTGGAAAAGACTACTTAATTAGTTTGAAAGTGCTGTGTAGTCTTTGGTGGTGGAAAAACTTAACTTACCCCACATCTTAACTGGTTTAGGACATTGAAGTTTTCAAAGATTCCAGGCTTCAGAATGGCATTTGGCTTTACACATCTGATGTAATGTGGCTCTGTTGTGTTCAGTGTTTCCATTAAAGCTTGTAGTTGTTGCTGAAAGTTAAATTGATTTATTTATAAGGAAATCAGGAACTTTATGTTCTCTAAATTACAGGGAATACTCTGGGAACATGGCTACCTTGAAACGGGTACCAATGGAAGAAAACTTGGATTGCTTTGATGTCTCCTCTGGTAATGGAGGGAAAAGGTTAGCAACAAAACTGCAATTGGAAGCATTTAATAGAGCCTGATGTTCAGCTACAACATAGTCCTTGTTTTTATCAAGGAATTGATCAGCTTGGTATGTGACCTGTTTGGAAAAAGTTCATACAATGAGAAGCCTGCAAATTTAATTCATTTAGCTAAATGATCAAGGATAGGATTTTGCATATTTCTTACATCTCCAGCATAATGATTGATTGTAAAGTCTGTTCGAGCAAGTTTTGGCTTGCTGAAACGCTTGTGTCCTTTATATGTTTGATACATCTTCTGTGCAAATGTCTCATGGGTTGACTTGGGAAACATACTGCAGATGAATTGAACTCATGCTGTAATTCTTGCATTTAGTATGTTTGTTTCAATTACTTCTGTTTCCTGCTAGCACATCCCGATGTGCTATCCAGGGCTTGCACTTCCATTTTAAAGCTCAACCAGATTATGATGGCATGAGTTTGTCTTTTTCTTGTATGTATAATGATAAGTACATAGAATACGTACCAGGCTTCATCAAGTAGTGCAATTATACCCCCAGGTTTCTGCTTGAAAGGACGTGCAACCATTTCTTAATATTTTATATATACTATTGAAGCTTTTGACATGTTAATTAGGAATTCAGTGATCTTATACAAGATAATACCTTCTCAATAAGATCCAGAACATCCTGGTTATCAACGAATTCTACGTAGCTCCAGTTAATTTCCTCCCTTGTGTACTCTTCTTGCTCCATCTTGAATACATGCTGCACAGAATGGAGTGCTCATAATACTTAATGTTGAAGGCATACATAGAAACTTTATGCTCCTCTTACCTGATTAAAGTGTTGTTGCAATTTCTCATTTGTCAGGTTGATACATAGCTGCTCAAAACTACCAATTATACATTTTTATTAGATTTTAAGCTAAGATGCTCAGATTTTTATTGATAAAACTGTTATCTACTATGACATACCTGTTGATCTTGAAGCTTTCAAAGCCATAAATGTCAAGGACTCCAATTAAGCTCGCTGCATTTGGATCTTGCCCTATTGAAATGTTTATCTTTTCAACAATCCTGTTGCAAGTATTGAAAGTTGTATCTTTATTCAGTTATTTCTGTATCATTTAATTCATGTTAAGAAAACAGACTGAGATCCAGAAGTTGGTATTGTTATCTCTTCAGGTTCATGTGATGACATCATTGAATGCAAGTGTTTGTTTGAATATTGTGTATAATTTGCTTACCAGTCGAATAGCCTGGAGTAAACAGTCTTGGCTAGGGCATCTCGACTAAGTGCTGCAGAATCTGGGTCCAGTGGTTTTGTGATGTTACCATCAGGAGTCACTATGACACGCTTGCAAAGTGAGTCCTCTAGTGCCTTCTCATTGCACCTGAATGAATCGACATTCAGAGACAACCGACAGGCATCTTAGAAATTATACCAGGCCCAAACAAGAACAGAGAAATAAATTCTTACATGAGGAGCTCGGCTGCTGTTTGAAGATGGTATTGCGATTTTTCATCTTTAAGTCTGGAGGAATCAACTTCCTTTCCTTTAGTGAAATCAATGTTTCCCAAATGGAGGATCGCAGCTACAACTCGAAATATTGCATCCTGTAAAGGTAAACATCCATCTATTAGTTGGAAACACAGGAAACTGTGATTGATTGATTTTCGTTTAAGCTGATGTCAATGTCCTGCACCTGCTCTTCTTGACTTATGCCCACAATATCCATTGCATTTCTGGTCTCCAAATACTCTCTTGCATCATCTACATTAGCTACTTCATAGCAGTTTGACTGGTTTAGATAACGAAATGTTCTTGGGTCCCCTAACTTGAATTTCTTGACATCCTGAGAAAGGGACATTTGTTAGCTAATGTAGCTACAGTGTGTGGCTTGGTAGCTGTGATAGACAATGTAGTCACCTCTGGTGGTGCTGCGCAGAGCATGTAAAAGCAATGGTAGTTTCTTTCTGGGTCTGAGACCTGACAAACCCGTGATCTTTCAAGAAGATAAGTTCGTACTGCAGCTCCAGAAATCTTCCCTTGCTTATCAAATTGAATTTCAACAAATTTTCCAAAACGGCTGAGAAAACCAATCAATACTGTAAGTTCAACTACGAAGAAGGATAAATTACTTTTAAGAAAGAGTGAAAAAAATTTTACCTGGAATTGTTGTTCTTAACAGTTTTGGCATTCCCAAATGCTTCCAATACAGGATTTGACTGTAGAAAGAAAAAAAAAGGTCTTCTTTTCAATCATTTCAACATTCTGATGTACAAATTTGGCAACAGTTGTACTTACTTCCAAAACTTGTTGTTCTACTGTTCTTCCTTCAGTACTAGATCTTCCCCCCATGAATGCAAGGTACCTCATAAGCATTTTTGTTGTCTCTGTTTTACCAGCTCCACTCTCTCCGCTTACCAAAATGGATTGACTTCCCTGTTCATTTTTCATTGCCCTGAACGGAATTTTGGATTACCTTTAATTTATATAAATGTGAAGTTGATAATAGTTTTCCTGCTACTTCAGTCTTTTTTCATAGTAAATGTACCGGTAACAGGTGTCTGCAACAGCAAACAGATGTGGACTCAGCTCTCCAAAAGCAGCTCCTTTATATTGCTCCATCATATGGATGTCATACAAGTGTGGCAGTCTCCGGAAAGGATTCACTGCTATTAGAATGTTTCCTGTATAAGTCTGTTCATATCAAGGTAATCAATGGAATTGTTGTTATTTGCACATCCATGTTTTTTAGCTTGAGTATTTATTACATAATTCACTGTAAATATTGTGTATATATGACTCACATATATCTCATTCAGAGAAAATCGACAAGCAAGATTGTGTAGCACTCCTGGTTCATGGAGGTAAGCTAACTTGGTCATGTCATCAACTCCTGCTGGTGGTGCTTCTGTGTCTTTTGGATATATACTTGCAATATCAGCAACTATCTGGAATAGAGATGAAAAAATGCACTTTCAGTTCATTTGTATAAAATGAAGCTTCTGAGAGATGTCAATAAATAAGACTGTTCCTCACTAGGCCTTTCGTGGGGGGGCATCTTAAAACTAGAAACAGTAAGAAATCTTATTGCCATTTAATGAAATTTGGTAATCATAAAGGTGTTTTCCAATTAAAAAAACCTTGTAGGATCCAAGAAAAAAAATTGTATGATGAAGATGAAGGTGTGTTTCCGATATAATGGGAGGCAACAGTAGCTTACAGTTTTCCCATTTGAAGTAATTAGGGTGGCCTCTCTGCCGTTGATTTCTTTTACTTCACTGTCAATCCATGCAACCTCAGGATCTTCAGCCCAAGCATGCGATCCAACTATGATGTTCACAGGGCTTCCCTGGAGAAAAAAAAAAAAAACACACACACACACACACAATAAAGACATTTTTAGTGCTTACCCTATTCCTCGGAAATGAAGAGTGCCAATGAACCAAAAAATGGGAGACATAAACCAATCTGCAAAACTTTACCATAGCTGAAAGTTAGATGAACATCAAAGTTCTGAAGCAGCAACAGATGATGAAGTTGTGTTATAGGAAAGGTGCGAAAGTGTTGTTGCAATTGCAAATGGAGGAGGTGGATTGAAAGCAGAAAGAAAATGTTGAAAAAAGAAATCAAAAACAGGGGAAATACAGGTGGTGATTAACTCAAAAGCAAAAGGCAGTGGCAATCGCTCATCTCCCGCCCCCACCAATTTATGGAAACTTTATGCTCAATACACATAGAATGTTGACTTGGATCCAGTTGAAACCCCCCAACTAAAGGGCTCCAACTGACCCTCACTGCCAGGTATCAGGAATACTTTATCGTGATGCAGATCATAGTAGCTCAGTTTCTGAATTAAAAAGCTTCATGCTTTCAGTTCTAAATTTAAAAAGTTTGCTTGTGTTTCAGTGGAGGATTTTTTAATTAGAGACAAATAGTTGTCAATAGATACGGATGATTACATGTATGGCATGGATGGAACTCACGTTTTATCAAAGGACATATTACTTGATAAATATTATGACATACAAATCCTATATTTACAAAGTATAGGTGAGATGATGAATTTTTATGTATATCTCATATCGTTTAAAGGTGTTAAGATAAGAATAGTTAAATAACTTATGAATTTTACACATTTTGAGTTACAAAGCGGAAACTTTGCTAAACTTAATAGTGGGTTAGACTTTTGCATGTTATTTTGAGTGATTGTGAGGTTGATGTTTAATCTAGTAAAGGGATGAATGTGACATTCCTAAGCTGAGTTCTGTAAGAAAGATGAATGTTACATTTCTAAGCAAATTTTATATTGATAAAACACAAAAAAAGTGTTGGATTTGTATGTTTTTAAGCGTAAACAATGATAATTTTTTAATAAGTAGGTTATTCTATTAGATTAAGATGTTATAAATACTAAATAATGTGACCCCTACAGGGCAATAGTCAAATCAATGTGATGAAAAAAGAGAATTAGGAGATTCTACCGATAATATTTATAAAAAGAAAGTCACTTATTTTCATTTTTTGTGGGGATGGGCGGAGGGAAAGAACTGCCCGGATGCCGGTGCTGGATTCGGCCATTCAAATGGGGAAAAAGGCATTCAGTTGTGGGGCTCTGATGATCTTTTATTGTAGCTTTCCAACCAAGCCTTCTGTCATTGTTTTGCTTTACTTATTTGCATAGGTTGGAAATTTAGTATATTGAACATCAGTAATCATCATTGTTCTCACCTATCATCAATGGCCGAGTTTTGACCTATGAACTCCCCCACCTCAGCCCACGCTTCAGTTTTTGCCATCTATTTTATTATATGAAATCAAGTGTGCTTAATGATTCATTTGTTGGTAATAATTGGCATCAGAGATTATTATTCAACCTACTGTAATTAATCTATTCTCCAAAATCTCTCGGAAACATGGATAAATATGTCCAAAGGGCTAGACTTAGTAGTAATCCAGTTTGATCTGCTCTTAAAAAGCACAACTTGTATGAGCATGACCCGCATTTTTGTGGGTTATGCAAGCCATGCTAGGGTGTTTGGGCTGGACCATTAGTCGGTCGATGTGGCCCATAAACTTTATATAATTAAAAAAAATAAAAAAATACCCTCTCCCCTAATTCATAATCACAATTCTCTCACTCTCAACTCTCTTAATCTCAATTTGTCTATATCAATTCTTAAGTTTTAAACTTTCTCAATCAATTCTCAAATTTTCAAATTAATTTATTTTTATTTCTTTTCAATATTTTATCTATTATTATACCTCATATTTTTATTCATATTAAAATAGATTCAAGATGAAATAAATTCAATCCTTTTGATTATTTTGAGAACGAGGAAAATAATTTTTTTATGAAGAACCGTAATCACAAGTGTATTCATCAGGATAACGATCTAATTAAAAAAAAAGAGAAAACAAAGTTAACAGTATAGGAACAATTTAATTAATTTGAACAAAATCAAAATAGTAAATTAGTTCGACGGGCAATGTACTGCCTATCTCAACGAATCAATCATTAGGTTCCAAACCATGCATCACTTAGGTAACGGTTGAAAGCATTAAACTCATCTACTAAAATGAGGAGGTCTAGATCCGCCTTTCTACTATTTGCCTCATGAGCCCATTGGGAAGAAAACATAGGACAACCAAACAACATCCTCATTGTTGGCACCCCGTGTTTCTGCCTAAAAAACAAAATGCAAATTTTCATAAGAAACTGAACTATAATTGGGGAAATATCTTCTCTTCAATCAGCTAGCTTTTAAAATTGACACATATGTTTTATATCAGTCTGTTAATTAAACCTCAGTCCGATGCTCATCACAAACTCTAACAGGCTAAATTAGATGTCCACTTTGTGTAGCCTATACCAAAACTCCCGGGCAAGGTCTCCATGGTTAATTTGCCTAAAAAGCACTAAATTTAGGAGCATAACACTGAACCTATGCTCCTCTAAATCAATAATTTTAAAGATATTTTATAAATTTAAAAAATGTAACAAATCGTATCATTACATGTGTTTTGAAACAATATGACTCATTACATATAGTTTACATCAGTTTGGATTGTATCAGATTAACTAAAAACTTTTTAGATCAAGAAAAAGTTAGAAAATTTTAACTTGATTCTATTTTGGATTTGATTAAGATTAGGGGATTTTGACCTAAAAACGAAACTAAGTTAATACAAATAAGATCTAATAACACAAATTGCTAAGTCTGAAGTGTATGCCTTGAATTTGGGTCTTGGAATTGAGTTTGTTTTGGAGTTAATTTTTTTAATTAAGGAAATTGATAGCATTTTGCTATACTTTATGTAAGTTGCAAAGTAATCAAAAGTTACAAATTTACAAAAATTAAATATTAATTTGAGATGAGAAAAATATATTCTATAATTTTTATGGGAGTGGGCCAATAAGTAATGTATTATATTATAATAACTTATATAAAGTGTGATGAAGGTTAAATTGTGATTAAAATTAGTGTGTATAAAATTTTAGTTTTGTTGGATTAATATTTGAAAAAAAAAATGTGGATTAAAGAATATCTAGAAAGGATAATTTGTCCTTAATTTATATCGTATAATTATTCTATGCATATATAGTTTTTAGACATCTACATAATAAAAACTAATGTTCAATGAAAGTTACTGTCACACAATAGAGTTTCCGCAGAAAAGTTTCAAAAATATATTATTTCCTCTAAAACAGAGGCAATATATAGAAATAATTATATCCTAAAATTAGGTCCTAAATTAGGGAAACAGATTGTTTCTACATTTATACATATTGTTTCTACATTTATATACCAGATTGTCAACTAACCAGATTTCTAGGATTAATTACAGAATCAATCTAATAATCATACAGCTCATGCAGACACTCCCCCTCAAGTTGGTGCATAGATATCTATCATGCCCAACTTGTCAATTATACCATGAAACACCTTCCCTGAAACTGCCTTTGTGAGCATATCAGCCAGCTGACT